>NW_027315823.1:28980844-28985844 GCF_026437365.1 Eucyclogobius newberryi | reverse complement strand
TATGTATATGCATGTGTATAAGTAGGTGTATGTGTATATGTATGTGTATGTGTATATGTATGTGTATATGTATGTGTATAAATATATGTATGTGTATAAGTATGTGAATATGTATATGTATGTGTATGTGTATAAGTATGTGAATATGTATATGTATGTGTATATGTATGTGTATGTATGTGTATATGTATGTGTATATGTATATGTATGTATATATGTATGTATGTGTATATGCATGTATATGTATATGTATATGTAAGTGTATGTGTATATGTATATGTATGTGTATGTGTATGTGTATATGTATATGTATATGTATGTGTATGTGTATGTGTATGTGTATGTGTATATGCGTGTGTATGTGTATGTGTATATGTATGTGTATATGTATGTGTATAAATATATGTATGTGTATGAGTATGTGAATATGTATAAGTATATGTATGTGTATAAGTATGTGAATATGTATTAGTATGTGAATATGTATAAGTATATGTATGTGTATAAGTATGTGAATATGTATTTGTATGTGTATAAGTATGTGAATATGTATGTGTATATGTATATGTATATATGTATATGTATATATGTATGTGTATAAGTATATGTATGTGTATAAGTATGTGAATATGTATATGTATGTGTATAAGTATGTGAATATGTATATGTATGTGTATAAGTATGTGAATATGTATATGTATGTGTATATGTATGTATATGTATATGTAAGTGTATATGTATGTGTATGTATATGTATGTGTATGTGTGTATGTATGTGTATATGTATGTGTATATGTATGTGTATGTGTATATGTATGTGTATATGTATGTATATGTATGTGTATATGTATGTGTATATGTATATGTATGTATTTATGTATGTATATGTATATGTATGTATATGTAAGTGTATGTGTATGTGTATGTGTATATGTATATGTATATGTATGTGTATATGTATGTGCGTATGTATGTGTATATGTATATGCGTGTGTATAAGTATGTGAATATGTATATGTATGTTTATATGCATGTGTATAAGTATGTGAATATGTATATGTATATACATGTGTATAAGTATGTGAATATGTATGTGTATAAGTATGTGAATATGTATATGTATATGCATGTGTATAAGTATGTGAATATGTATGTGTATATGTATATGCATGTGTATAAGTAGGTGTATGTGTATGTGTATGTGTATATGTATGTGTATATGTATGTGTATAAATATATGTATGTGTATAAGTATGTGAATATGTATATGTATGTGTATATGTATGTGTATGTGTATAAGTATGTGAATATGTATATGTATGTGTATATGTATGTGTATAAGTATGTGAATATGTATATGTATGTGTATAAGTATGTGAATATGTATATGTATGTGTATATGTATGTGTATAAGTATGTGAATATGTATAAGTATATGTATGTGTATAAGTATGTGAATATGTATATGTATGTGTATAAGTATGTGAATATGTATGTGTATATGTATATGTATATATG
This sequence comes from Eucyclogobius newberryi, assembly GCF_026437365.1. Lineage (NCBI taxonomy): Eukaryota > Metazoa > Chordata > Actinopteri > Gobiiformes > Gobiidae > Eucyclogobius > Eucyclogobius newberryi. The sequence goes on along the minus strand of NW_027315823.1, from coordinate 28,984,326 downwards.
TATATGTATATATGTATGTGTATAAGTATATGTATGTGTATAAGTATGTGAATATGTATATGTATGTGTATAAGTATGTGTATAAGTATGTGAATATGTATATGTATGTGTATAAGTATGTGAATATGTATATGTATGTGTATAAGTATGTGAATATGTATATGTATGTGTATATGTATGTATATGTATATGTAAGTGTATATGTATGTGTATGTATATGTATGTGTATGTGTGTATGTATGTGTATATGTATGTGTATGTGTATGTGTATATGTATGTGTATATGTATGTATATGTATGTGTATGTGTATGTGTATATGTATGTGTATATGTATGTATATGTATGTGTATATGCATGTGTATATGTATGTATATATGTATGTATATGTATGTATATGTAAGTGTATGTGTATGTGTATATGTATATGTATGTGTATATGTATATGTATATGCGTGTGTATGTGTATGTGTATATGTATATGCGTGTGTATAAGTATGTGAATATGTATGTGTATGTGTATATGTATATGCGTGTGTATAAGTATGTGAATATGTATATGTATGTTTATATGCATGTGTATAAGTATGTGAATATGTATATGTATATACATGTGTATAAGTATGTGAATATGTATATGTATGTGTATAAGTATGTGAATATGTATATGTATGTGTATATGTATGTGTATAAGTATGTGAATATGTATATGTAGGTGTACATGTATGTGTATAAGTATGTGAATATGTATATGTAGGTGTACATGTATGTGTATAAGTATGTGAATATGTATATGTATATGCATGTGTATAAGTATGTGAATATGTATATGTATGTGTATATGTATGTGTATAAGTATGTGAATATGTATAAGTATATGTATGTGTATAAGTATGTGAATATGTATATGTATATATGTATATGTATATATGTATGTGTATAAGTATGTGTATGTGTATAAGTATGTGTATATGTATGTGTATAAGTATGTGAATATGTATATGTATGTGTATAGGTATGTGAATATGTATATGTATATATGTATATGTATATATGTATGTGTATAAGTATGTGTATGTGTATAAGTATGTGAATATGTATATGTATGTGTATAAGTATGTGAATATGTATGTGTATGTGTATATGTATGTGTATAAGTATGTGAATATGTATAAGTATATGTATATGTATAAGTATGTGAATATGTATATGTATAAGTATGTGAATATGTATGTGTATAAGTATATGTATGTGTATAAGTATGTGAATATGTATATGTATGTGTATAAGTATGTGAATATGTATATGTATGTGTATAAGTATGTGAATATGTATATGTATGTGTGTGTGTATAAGTATGTGAATATGTATAAGTATATGTATGTGTATAAGTATGTGAATATGTATATGTATGTGTATAAGTATGTGAATATGTATATGTATGTGTATAAGTATGTGAATATGTATATGTATGTGTATATGTATGTATATGTATATGTAAGTGTATATGTATGTGTATGTATATGTATGTGTATGTGTGTATGTGTGTATGTATGTGTATGTGTATATGTATGTGTATGTATATGTATGTGTATGTGTATATGTATGTGTATATGTATGTATATGTATGTGTATATGTATATGTATGTATATATGTATGTATATGTATATGTATGTATATGTAAGTGTATGTGTATATGTATATGTATGTGTATATGTATATGCGTATGTATGTGTATATGTATATGCGTGTGTATAAGTATGTGAATATGTATATGTATGTTTATATGCATGTGTATAAGTATGTGAATATGTATATGTATATACATGTGTATAAGTATGTGAATATGTATATGTATATGTATGTGTATAAGTATGTGAATATGTATATGTATATGCATGTGTATAAGTATGTGAATATGTATGTGTATATGTATATGCATGTGTATAAGTAGGTGTATGTGTATATGTATGTGTATGTGTATATGTATGTGTATATGTATGTGTATAAATATATGTATGTGTATAAGTATGTGAATATGTATATGTATGTGTATATGTATGTGTATAAGTATGTGAATATGTATGTGTATATGTATGTGTATAAGTATGTGAATATGTATATGTATGTGTATAAGTATGTGAATATGTATATGTATGTGTATATGTATGTGTATAAGTATGTGAATATGTATAAGTATATGTATGTGTAGAAGTATGTGAATATGTATATGTATGTGTATAAGTATGTGAATATGTATGTGTATATGTATATGTATATATGTATATGTATATGTGTATGTGTATAAGTATATGTATGTGTATAAGTATGTGAATATGTATATGTATGTGTATAAGTATGTGAATATGTATATGTATGTGTATAAGTATGTGAATATGTATATGTATGTGTATATGTATGTATATGTATGTGTATGTATATGTATGTGTATGTGTATGTGTATGTGTGTATGTGTATGTGTATATGTATGTGTATGTGTATGTATATGTATGTGTATGTGTATATGTATGTGTATATGTATGTATATGTATGTGTATATGTATGTGTATATGTATGTATATATGTATGTATATGTATATGTATGTATATGTAAGTGTATGTGTATGTGTATGTGTATATGTATATGTATGTGTATATGTATATGCGTGTGTATGTGTATGTGTATATGCGTGTGTATAAGTATTTGAATATGTATATGTATGTTTATATGCATATGTATAAGTATGTGAATAAGTATATACATGTGTATAAGTATGTGAATATGTATATGTATATGTATAAGTATGTGAATATGTATATGTATGTGTATATGTATGTGTATAAGTATGTGAATATGTATATGTAGGTGTATATGTATGTGTATAAGTATGTGAATATGTATATGTATATGCATGTGTATAAGTATGTGAATATGTATATGTATATGTATGTGTATAAGTATGTGAATATGTATAAGTATATGTATGTGTATAAGTATGTGAATATGTATATGTATGTGTATAGGTATGTGAATATGTATATGTATATATGTATATGTATATATGTATGTGTATAAGTATGTGTATGTGTATAAGTATGTGAATATGTATATGTATGTGTATAAGTATGTGAATATGTATGTGTATATGTATGTGTATAAGTATGTGAATATGTATAAGTATATGTATGTGTATAAGTATGTGAATATGTATGTGTATAAGTATATGTATGTGTATAAGTATGTGAATATGTATATGTATGTGTATAAGTATGTGAATATGTATATGTATGTGTATAAGTATGTGAATATGTATATGTATGTGTATGTGTATGTGTATGTGTATGTGTATAAGTATGTGAATATGTATAAGTATATGTATGTGTATAAGTATGTGAATATGTATATGTATGTGTATATGTATGTGTATAAGTATGTGAATATGTATATGTAGGTGTACATGTATGTGTATAAGTATGTGAATA
>NW_027315823.1:28703344-28978344 GCF_026437365.1 Eucyclogobius newberryi | reverse complement strand
TATATGTATGTGTATAAGTATGTGAATATGTATATGTATGTGTATAAGTATGTGAATATGTATATGTATGTGTATGTGTATGTGTATGTGTATGTGTATGTGTATGTGTATAAGTATGTGAATATGTATAAGTATATGTATGTGTATAAGTATGTGAATATGTATATGTATGTGTATAAGTATGTGAATATGTATGTGTATATGTATATATATATATATATGTATATATGTATGTGTATAAGTATATGTATGTGTATACGTATGTGAATATGTATGTATATGTGTGTGTATATGTATGTGTATATGTATGTGTATGTATATGTATATATGTATGTGTATAAGTATGTGTATGTGTATAAGTATGTGAATATGTGTGCTTATCATCTGAATCAATACTAAACTCTCCCTCAACAAACACAAACAAGAGCTGAAAAATAATCTTAAAGCCAGATTGTAATTCTTCTTCAGAAATAAAACGTGTTTTCCTCTTAATTGTGTAAAAATCCAGGCTACGTTTCTCTCATTTCTAGATTATAATCAAGTATTCATTGATCAAGATCTCAGAACCTTTTCATTTTAGAATCACTTTCAAGAAATTTGCTCTTGACTTATGGAACGAAGCTCAATGACTTTTTAAATTATATTATTTTATATATTTTAATGAATTACAATCCATTTTAAAATAATATCCTCAGTGCCAATGCTCTTGTTTTAAATTATTTGATTCCAAATCCTGTGTTTTTCTACATTTATTTGATTGATTATTTACTTTAATGTTTTATTGGCATTTCATATCCTGTGTTTGTTTGTTTAATTTGTGATTATGTGAACGTTGGCTCCTCCCTGTAGAAACACACTGTGTGTTTGGGTCAAAATAAAGTTATCTTGAATCTTCAATGTATATAATGTATAACTCCTTCTAGAACCTGATATGTCTTGTAAACGTGTCAAACGTGTTGAAAACCCCTCCATAGCCCACCCACAAGACTGTTTTCTAAAATTGGGTGCTGCCACTTCTGTGCTATTTCACCTGCTGTGAGGCAGATGCAACTGCACTGCCACACACAGTGGTGGAAGAAGTACTCAAGTTAGTTACTTAAGTAAAAGTACAGATACAGGTGCAAAAAATAAAATAAAGAAACCTCAAGTAAAAGTGTTACTTAAATCTACTTAAGTAAAAGTATTGAAGTATTGAAGATGAGGATTGAGGCAAGAAAATAACCCTTCAAACCATATGTAAAGTACCTTCTTCTTTTTAATAATGTACTTAATAATATAATGTAGTAGATCGTACAGAGACTTGCTTTCAAATGTAGTGTGTAAAAGTAAAAAAATCACATTCACACACACACAGGGCTGTATTCTGCCCCCGAGCTTGGTCTTTTAACAGGAGCCTTTTCCAGGGGGCGGGGCCAGGTCGCTCTTTTTCTACCTTGCCGACCTTAACTCTGGCGTAAAGAGGCTGTACTGTACTGGAGGCCGGAGTGGGATGGTGCCAGTCCATATAAGGTGATAGTGTTTGAACCAATGACTGATGACTATGGCAGTCAAAAGCACCAGCAGTGTGGGAGATGTTTGCACTCATGACCTCATGTACAGGCAAAGAAAGACGTGAGCGGTTCACAGAAAAGGAGAAAAACGTCCAAGAAGTGAAACATTAAAAAAGAACAATTCGTTCAATTGATTTTAGATTTCCAAATAAAAACAAATAAAGCCACATTTTTGTTTTTCATTCGATGACCTTGAGGGTAATTTCTTTATTTCACCTTTATTTGTTTTGCTCAAAGTGAAGCGCTCGCCCACTTTCACCCCCGATGAAACCTGGAGGCGCTGAGTCCAGAGTGCGCAGCAGTCCACGCAGCACATCTCTGCTTATAAACTTGATAAACGAGAGCAGGGAGCAGCAGAGCCCTGGGAGCCGATGATCCTGAAGCACACACCCCCAAACTGCTGCCATGACCCGCAATAGTCCCGGTGCCAGGCCCAAGTCTAGAGACAAGTGGGCTTGTCCGAACACGGCACAGCTGGACACCTGAGTGCTCGGTGGGATGCTGAGTGGTCCGGGGGGTGCGAGGACAGAGCACTGTGGTCAGCATGGTTTCAGCCCGGGGGCAATGGAGCATGTGTAAGACTGAACCAGGTCCAGTTCCAGGAGGTGCACAGAATCCATGCTGTCCCGGTGCCAGGCCTTTGTGCCAGGTTTTAGATCTCAGAGATGGTTGCGCGGGAAGCCCCAATCTGGTCATAACGGCCAAGATCGGGCCAAACTGTTGGAACAGCCCGGAACCAGCTGTAAGTTTATTATTTACAAATCTGGCCCTTCACAGAATGCACCACACAACGCCCTCAAGTTGCTTCACTCCACCTGATATTGTGGCATAATCACTCCTCTAGACTTTTCTCTCCATGCTCTCAGCAGTTGCGCCGACACAGGAAATTACCTCCTCGACGCTCCCGTTACCGCTAAGATCGGAGGCAAAATACGGCCCAGAGAGAAAGAGAGGAATGGAAAGAGAGAAAGAGGGAAAGAGATCACTTACAGACACTGCTCCCCGAGATGTGCCTCCTCAGCTGCTTTTAGTGACTCAAGCATGTTTTAATGTTTTAATGTCTGTGCTCATTAAGTACACCTGTGCTGACTCAGGACAATGCAGCGCTGGGGCTGAAAAACAAAACAAGTGCACGCCACGGCTAATTATATTACATAACACTGCCAAGTTTCCAGAAGCGGGTCACTCTTAGATCCATGATTTCTGCTAATGCACATGCTACAAAACCTGTGAAAAGTGTGAAGGTAATTGACTTGAATGCAGAATTACTCGAGTATTTTAAGTTCCATTAAGTAAAACAACTTGCCATGCCATTTAGATTAAGGTTACATAACCTTTGACAGCTTTTTGAAACTGGTTTTCACTGGGGAAGCAACGAGTGATGGGCGATACCACTGATTTTTGATTTGATCCGATACCAAGTAATTCTATGGCAAATATTGCGATATCGAACCAATCCCAATGGGTTTGTACTAAAATACATTAAAACTCCTTGATTATGAGTTTAAATAAAGTTTAAATTGGCTAAGATATTTTTTTTTCAACCTCTGCTTGAACTAATATTACGTGTAAATGTATGTGCATATTTTCAAATGATTATCAATGCTGTTCGATACCTCTGTCAGTATCGATATAGTGAAATTTGGCATCAATCTTCCCATCAGGGAACTTATCAAACAATCATTTCTATTGTGCCTTGCATATTTTTTTCGGTCATAATTAAGTTTAAGCTCAAAAACTGAGGCTTGTTGATTCGTTTTGATTTAATTACAACGCTGTCTTACTAATAACATCTATTTACCTATGGCACAAGGTATATTTTATCATCTGCTTGTGATCCAGACAACAATTATTTGAGCATATGGATTCATCATTGAGGCTGTATATGAGGCAGGCGTTCACACACAAACACCCCATTCGAATTTGGACTAAACTAGGACTAAAACCAGGGCTAAACATGGACCAAATCAAGTCTACATCCAAATTAAACTGAGGAGCTAAAACCAGGACTAAACAAGTATTTATACATATCTGTCTTATTCAAATCTTTGATATGTGTATTTTCAAAATGACATAACATAGGTAATAATTTAAGACATATTTCCCCTTCCAAAATCATCATAAATTATAACAATAAACTCAAAATCAATGTACACATCAGACCCTTCCCTTTCCAGCTACTATTGTGTTATTTTTACATCCATCAACAAGCAAACTGCAACTCAAAGTACCACATCAAATCAAATCAAATCAAATCAATTTATTTTTGTAAGGCCCAAAATCACAACAACAGTTGCCTCTGAGGGCCACAGGGAGAAATGAATCAACAATGTCTGTGGTGGCGATGGAGTCAGACAATGTCTGTGGTGGCGATGAAGTCAGACAATGTCTGTGGTGGCGAGGGACAATGTCCCTGGGTCCTCTGTCCTTAGACTCTCCTTCTCGGCCAGGAAAAACTACAAAAAAAACCTCTTTGGGAAAAAAGCGTAGAAACCTGGAGGAGTTCCAGTGAAGGAGAGATCCGACTCTCACAGACGGACAGACGGACACGAGGAGACTGGAGCTGGACCCACTCTTCAGGCAGATGAGGGACCGACTGAGGCGAACTGGACCCACTCTTCAGGCAGATGAGGGACCGTCGGAGTCGAGCAGGACCCACTCTTCAGGCAGATGAGGGACCGTCGGAGGCGAACTGGACCCACTCCTCAGGCAGATGAGGGACCGTGGGAGGCGAGCTGGACCCACTCTTCAGGTAGATGAGGCACCGTCGGAGGCGAGCTGGACCCACTCTTCAGGCAGATGAGGGACCGACTGAGGCGAACTGGAGCCACTCTTCAGGCAGATGAGGGACCGTCCACATGGGGCAGGGACCACTTCACCAGGAGAGGGACATCTGGGTCCACAGGTCCTCAGGAGTGAGAGAAAGAAAAAGAAGGCGGTGAACAGTTTGCAAGTGGAATTAAAAAATAAATATTGTTTGATAGCATAAGTAGTCAGAAGAAGAGGATAGTGCTCAAGCTGTCATACTTCCCCCAGCACAGTTACTCCTAGGGCAGCGTAGCTGAAGCTGTGGGTTTATCTTTCTGTTCCTAACTACTCTGACCATAAGCGATTTCAAAGAGGAACGTTTTAAGCCTGGACTTAAATGAAGAGACTGTGTCACATGACACACACTGCTTGTGGGACGTGCACCGCTGTTTGAGAACCTCTCAGACCATAGGAACTTGAGAGTTGCACGGGGCGACTTTATGCATCTTTAATCAAATGATGATGTAACCAATTGCAAATACATTTCTCGATCAATATTTTACTCTTTCTACTTCTCAGTCAGACACACGGCTCCCGTCGCGTCTTCAGGAGGCAGAAGTTGTTTGTTACGGTTGCTATGGGCTATTTTGTAACTATCTGCAACTCAAAATGTGCATTGAGCGCAAGAGTCCTTTAACAAACTTACTTACACCTGAAATAATTACCGTATTATACCTTTTTCATAGTTTTGGCCGGGGTGAGACTTATACTTATACTCCGGAGCTACTTATATGTGATATTATTTGTTATTTTCACACTTGCACACTTTCACACTCTTCTCTAGTACGCATCTTTTTGGCTGATGCGACTTATACTCCGGTGCGACTTATAGTCCAGAAAATACGGTACATTTAAACGTCGAATGATTTCAACAATTTGACATTCAGATTTTCAAAACGAGACATGAAAATTCTAACTTTACTCATCCACAAATCGAAGACGGTCAAACGAGGTGGGCACCAAGCTAAATCGAACGTTTTGTCACTTTTGTTTATACAAATTTCTCCACATTTGAGTTTTATCCAATGAAATCTGGTGCAAAGAAATCCAAAAGTCTTGACGTCGCACTGCAAACGATGTTCTCTGGCCTGAGCAGGTGACTCAAAGCCCTGGAATATATAAATAAATAAGGCAAAACTTAATTATGTAACTTGGTCGCGCACAGACTATTAATAGAGGGCTCAACAACACCCTTTTTGAACCGCGGCGTGAGTGTCAGCACCGTTTCTAATCGGATCAACCTTGTTTAAAGGAAAAGTAAATGGTGCAGTAATCATACTAAACTTTCTGTCGTTTATGTTTAATGCCTTAAAAGGGGATGAACCAAGGCTTCTTAAAACCCACAAATACACTTTATAGCACTTTATAGCGACAGAAAACCAAACAGGTAGAACTCAACTACTTTATTAATACTCTAACCCCTTATTAAGTATTTCTGTGCAACTCTCACCACAGAAACTGTCGATATAATGTTTTATTCATAGTTTTGATCACTGCTCTTGGAAACTCTCTGGTTTGTTGTTGCAGTTATAAAGAACTTTATAGAAGTGGATTTGAATCTGGACTTCAGACAAGCTCTTGATGCAAACTGCCGCAGCTGGCATAATACTATAATGTCATATCTTTATATAACTCACGTTCAGAATAATCTCAAATACATCACATCTTTTGTAATTTTGACATAGATCCCCGGCAAAAAAGGGTTATGAGATACAGAACGTTGCATAATTAATAGGGCAGGACTCACGCTGTGATATGGAATTGTATAAATCTGTCACGGCGTCAATTTTTCTGCAGCTGATCAGCACATTCCTGTTTCAGAGAAGAAGCCAATTACTTTGCAGAAACCAACATTCTCCTTGGCAAAACCTGTCTCTTAAATATGTCACTAATGTCGCTCCAAAATGATGACATGAAAGTCCTTAGACAGTGGTGCAGGTGAACTTCCTTATAGCCGGGAGATATGTGGTTCGATTGCAGCTCTAGAGCACATTTATCAAGCGCCTTTCTCACACGCAGACACTGGGGGTGAGGCGAGTGTCTGGCTCAAGGACACAGCGACCACCCGAGGAAGCTGCCATCGAACCATCGTTGGATCTGACCGTGCGCTACCAATGGCAAGTTTGAGTCTGAAGCGGGATTCGAACTGACAACTTTAAGAAGACGGTCATTCCATCAACTGTTGGTGAGGGTCGGAGAGGCCAGAATGGCAGTACGCCCCAGGACAGCTATGGCTTCATGTGTAGTTTACCACCATCGAGTGAGAAGGGAATGAATAATCACCCACTTTAGGACACTTTTAAAGAAGACATATTATGGTTTTTGCTGGTATAGAACTATAACTTACATAAATAATCCTTTTATATTTTGTATCATTGTAAATATTGATCTAAAACAGCCTGATAACAGAAACAGGTCCATTGACTTCCTGTTCAAAGTGATAAGCTCCGCCTCTTCATAGTGACATTACACCGTAACAAGCAGCAGATTTTCATTAAACATGTTTGTTTTTGAACCCCACAAGTCTTACGTTTTAAAACAATTACAACCACTATCCTACAAGGAAGTGGGCGGGAATAGGGGGTGGGGGAAAACAGTCATTTTCAGAGCACTTGTGGTTCAACACAGGATGACGCAAATATAAATGAATCAATCACAATGCAACTTTGAGCAAACTAATGATGTTGTCACAGGGATAACAGCTCATTCAAGTTGATTTAGCGTGATGTATCCCCTTTAAAGGTGCCATAACGTGCTTTTTTTCACGTTTCGTAGTCTATCCTAAGTGTATCATTGATAATAATAAGGGTTGTGCAACACCCTTAACATAGTAGTTAAGAAATATCACCCAGACCTTGGACCCCCTCACCAACCCGGAAATGCAAACGGCTTAGTTTGATATTCGCCCCCACCCTTGCGAAGAGCGATCTGGCTCCCCCGCCCAACCCGTGACGTAGGCGGGAGGGGGGTGGAGAGGGGGGAGGGTGAGGGGGGATGATGACGCGTGCCTGTGATTATGACGCGGTCCTGTGAACACCCCCGTCAGTTTGGAGATTCGAGGAAAGGAGATAGTCTGTACTATAGCTAAACACTGCGGGAATCAATAAAAAAAAAACACTCTGGGTACATATATGAAGCACAAATAGCAATGTAAGAAGGTTAAAAGCTCTGAAAAGTCGATTTTGCATGTTATGGGACCTTTAAAGTGAGAGTTTCAACGTCGCCGGGGCAAATTTAAGCTTCATTATAAGCTACTGTAGCTGCTTTTTTTGTTGTTGCTTTTTTGCTTCCTCCAAACTCTTGCAGCATTGTCAGTTCCGATCCCACTCAACAAAACACTGGCCCGGGACCTCCTCTCTGAGCAGGAGGTAACTCTCTGCACGTACACGCTCCGTAAAGTGACGCTGGGAGGAGTGAAGGAGGAGGAGGAGGAGGGGGGCTGTCTGCGCGCCCCTTGGCCCCGGCCCGTCCCAGCCCCGTCCCAGCCCCAGCCCCACCACAGCCCCCCTATCTCTTTACAGGACCCGCCGCGCGCCACAGTCCGGGGGAGTTATTCCAGGAATGCGATGAAACATGGCCGCCGCGATGAAGGCGCAGAAGACGGGACTGCTGGAGCTCCGCGTCACCGTGGACCGCTGGATCCGGGTGCTGGCCACGCTCACCGAGGACGCGCTGACGGTGAACCCGGGGGAGAGCGCCGAGGAGCCCGCCAAGCCGAGCCCCGGCCCCGGCGGCCCGGTCGGCGCCGTCAACGGGGACCCGCCGAACCTCAGCGCGTCCCGGGTGCCGGAAACCATCACCAACGTGAAGCGCACCGTGCGGGTGACGAAGCAGGACGTCGGGGGGCTCGGGATCAGCATCAAAGGCGAGTTATTTACGTGCAAAACTAGCGATTTGCACTTGACTGAAGTTATGCAGAGTTTTTTTGTGTTGTTGCGTGCACCGGCTCTGCGTCAGCGCGCGCTCCCCGTGCAACAGACGCGCGTAAAAAGTTGCCTGCGGTCTCGTTTTTTTTTTTGGTTTTTTTGGAGTATTATTTGTTCTCGTAACCCGTGTAACCCGTTTGTACGTGTGCAGTTGTGCGTTTGCTCCGTGTGTGCAAACTGGCCGTTGATAGAAGAGTAGAAATGACAGCTGTGCTTATCCCACGCCGGGCTGAGCGCCGCCTCAGCGGGGAGCACTTTCAGAGTCCCGGGGTCAACCGAAAAGCAACATTTGAACGTCTCCGTGCGGCGGTAGAGCGGAGTTAGACCAACAAGTCGTTAAAGCGCTCGAGAAACGAAAAGACTGCGACTGTAATAAACCTTGAGATGGCCCGAAATGCTTTCAAAAGGAGTCGGTGAAGTAAGAATAGTGACATGGCATTTTAAAAGTAGGTTAGAGTTGTTTCCGTGTGGGGTACAATGACAATGGACTATTTACTGCTACTTTTCATTAAATCGTGTAAATAAATAAATACGAAAACTGCTTAAACATGCCTTTACAACACTTTTATCCACAAAGTGATTGGATCCGATACTGTACCTGATAACCACTGCGTTTTAAGTAGTTTAAAGGTGCTCCGTGTAACCTTTCTGTGGAGTCTTCCTCATTGCTTGTCTCCAAGAATGTTCCACAATATGACATTAAACGTACATCTTGCATTCATTACAATTTTAACGCTAAAAATGCCCTGAAAAACGTTCTCATTGATGGGCTTCGCCTCTCCACAGAGTTGACACATGTGTATCTCGGTATCTTGGCTTAATGCCGTACTGAGGGACATTTGAGGCATTTCCATTTCCACGGACAAAGGAATATAACAAAGTGCACCTTTAAATATAAACCACACCACAGAAAAGCATGATGCATTCAGTAAATGCTGTAGACTAAATCCGAAAGCAAGGATCAAAGTGTGCAACTTCTAGGATCCATGTGTGCAACTTCTAAGATCCATGTGTGCAACTTCTAAGATCCATGTGTGCAACTTCTAGGATCCATGTGTGCAACTTCTAGGATCCATGTGTGCAACTTCTAAGATCCAAGTGTGCAACTTCTAAGATCCAAGTGTGCAACTTCTAAGATCCATGTGTGCAACTTCTAAGATCCAAGTGTGCAACTTCTAAGATCCAAGTGTGCAACTTCTAAGATCCAAGTGTGCAACTTCTAAGATCCAAGTGTGCAACTTCTAAGATCCAAGTGTGCAACTTCTAAGATCCAAGTGTGCAACTTCTAAGATCCAAGTGTGCAACTTCTAAGATCCAAGTGTGCAACTTCTAAGATCCAAGTGTGCAACTTCTAAGATCCATGTGTGCAACTTCTAAGATCCATGTGTGCAACTTCTAAGATCCAAGTGTGCAACTTCTAAGATCCAAGTGTGCAACTTCTAGGATCCATGTGTGCAACTTCTAAGATCCATGTGTGCAATTTCTAAGATCCAAGTGTGCAACTTCTAGGATCCATGTGTACAACTTCTAAGATCCAAGTGTGCAACTTCTAGGATCCATGTGTACAACTTCTAGGATCCATGTGTACAACTTCTAAGATCCAAGTGTGCAGCTTCTAGGATCCAAGTGTGCAATTTCTAAGATCCAAGTGTGCAACGTCTAGGATCCATGTGTACAACTTCTAAGATCCAAGTGTGCAACTTCTAGGATCCATGTGTACAACTTCTAGGATCCAAGTGTGCAGCTTCTAGGATCCAAGTGTGCAACTTCTAGGATCCAAGTGTGCAATTTCTAAGATCCAAGTGTGCAACTTCTAGGATCCATGTGTACAACTTCTAAGATCCATGTGTACAACTTCTAAGATCCAAGTGTGCAATTTCTAAGATCCAAGTGTGCAACTTCTAAGATCCAAGTGTGCAACTTCTAGGATCCATGTGTACAACTTCTAAGATCCATGTGTGCAACTTCTAAGATCCATGTGTGCAACTTCTAAGATCCAAGTGTGCAACTTCTAAGATCCATGTGTGCAACTTCTAAGATCCAAGTGTGCAACTTCTAAGATCCAAGTGTGCAACTTCTAAGAGCCAAGTGTGCAACTTCTAAGATCCAAGTGTGCAACTTCTAAGATCCAAGTGTGCAACTTCTAAGATCCAAGTGTGCAACTTCTAAGATCCAAGTGTGCAACTTCTAAGATCCAAGTGTGCAACTTCTAAGATCCAAGTGTGCAACTTCTAAGATCCAAGTGTGCAACTTCTAAGATCCATGTGTGCAACTTCTAAGATCCATGTGTGCAACTTCTAAGATCCAAGTGTGCAACTTCTAAGATCCAAGTGTGCAACTTCTAGGATCCATGTGTGCAACTTCTAAGATCCATGTGTGCAATTTCTAAGATCCAAGTGTGCAACTTCTAGGATCCATGTGTACAACTTCTAAGATCCAAGTGTGCAACTTCTAGGATCCATGTGTACAACTTCTAGGATCCATGTGTACAACTTCTAAGATCCAAGTGTGCAGCTTCTAGGATCCAAGTGTGCAATTTCTAAGATCCAAGTGTGCAACGTCTAGGATCCATGTGTACAACTTCTAAGATCCAAGTGTGCAACTTCTAGGATCCATGTGTACAACTTCTAGGATCCAAGTGTGCAGCTTCTAGGATCCAAGTGTGCAACTTCTAGGATCCAAGTGTGCAATTTCTAAGATCCAAGTGTGCAACTTCTAGGATCCATGTGTACAACTTCTAAGATCCATGTGTACAACTTCTAAGATCCAAGTGTGCAATTTCTAAGATCCAAGTGTGCAACTTCTAAGATCCAAGTGTGCAACTTCTAAGATCCAAGTGTGCAACTTCTGAGATCCATGTGTGCAACTTCTAAGATCCATGTGTGCAACTTCTAAGATCCAAGTGTGCAACTTCTAGGATCCATGTGTGCAACTTCTAAGATCCATGTGTGCAACTTCTAAGATCCATGTGTGCAATTTCTAAGATCCAAGTGTGCAACTTCTAAGATCCAAGTGTGCAACTTCTGAGATCCATGTGTGCAACTTCTAAGATCCAAGTGTGCAACTTCTAAGATCCAAGTGTGCAACTTCTAGGATCCATGTGTGCAACTTCTAAGATCCATGTGTGCAACTTCTAAGATCCATGTGTGCAATTTCTAAGATCCAAGTGTGCAACTTCTAGGATCCATGTGTACAACTTCTAAGATCCAAGTGTGCAACTTCTAGGATCCATGTGTACAACTTCTAAGATCCAAGTGTGCAATTTCTAAGATCCAAGTGTGCAACTTCTAGGATCCATGTGTACAACTTCTAAGATCCAAGTGTGCAACTTCTAGGATCCATGTGTGCAACTTCTAAGATCCATGTGTACAACTTCTAAGATCCAAGTGTGCAACTTCTAGGATCCATGTGTGCAACTTCTAAGATCCATGTGTACAACTTCTAAGATCCAAGTGTGCAACTTCTAAGATCCAAGTGTGCAACTTCTAAGATCCAAGTGTGCAACTTCTAAGATCCAAGTGTGCAACTTCTAAGATCCAAGTGTGCAACTTCTAAGATCCAAGTGTGCAATATCCCCAAAGAAAAGCGTGTGAGTAATAAACAGAAGTGTTAGATGATAATTGACCATATGTGAATATCAAAGAGCTGCAGAGACACTGGCTCATACACCTGGAGATATGAAT
This sequence comes from Eucyclogobius newberryi, assembly GCF_026437365.1. Classification (NCBI taxonomy): domain Eukaryota; kingdom Metazoa; phylum Chordata; class Actinopteri; order Gobiiformes; family Gobiidae; genus Eucyclogobius; species Eucyclogobius newberryi. Next base: position 28,966,377 of record NW_027315823.1, on the reverse strand, counting down.
ACTGCAGGTTTATGGTTTTCTAATTTGAACCTTATTTGTTGGGATAATACCTGTTGCACATATAAACTCTATATTTGCACCAGTCAAGTAGCAGTTTGTGATGAAAAGTAGAAAAATACTACATTGAAATGACAGGAAGTAGAGTCGAGGCATAATGTATATGAAAAAAATAATAATCTGACCCTTGAATCATTAATTCAACAAAATAAATGTGTTCTCAAATAGCTTTTCAATTTGCCATATTATTTGTACATCAGAGAAATTCTTGGTCCAGTGTAAAAGAGGAGGTAACGGTTATAGAATTTATACTAATGTCTAATGTCTGGCCTGAATGATTAGGAGTTATTCAAATTTGAAAGACTAAACAAACTGTGTGAACATGGGCAGTAAAATATTTAACTTTTTTGAACCAGAGTTGAACAGAGAGAAGGATTTAAAAGTGCAATGGTTTTTCTTAATCTACATTGCAAAAAACAATCTTAAAAAACATCCATGCTTACTGTGAGTGGACTCGCCTCTCCGCCTGTAACTTGGTCTGGTCATCACTTGCTTGTTTCAATGGAGATAGAAAAGTTGTACAATATAGTGTGGAACATTAAAGGCAAAGTAATAACATCAGAAGTTACATATTGCACCTTTTAAAAGAACCGAATACATGACAAAATTGCACAAAATCTTAAATATTCCGTTCAAAATACTCAAACTTAAGAACTTAACTTTAAAAAAAGAACTTGTAAGCTCTTCTTCTGGTGTTAATGCAATTACTAAAACTACTATTACTGTGTATTGCAACTATACTACAATAAATACTCATTTAGCTACTCCGTTATACATTTATTCTATTTGATTCAAATGCCTTTCTCTTTTAAATAAACGTTGCTGGTAAAGTGTCATTCCCCATTTCGCTCCAGCAGCCAGAGTTTGATTGACAGGTGGGTTCCATTGTCGTGTCCCGAGCACGTGTCATCGCCGATGTTGTGCCGCTGACGGTGACGTGGTAATTTCGAGCATCAACAACAACACAGGCAGAAATGCAGTGTCCATCTGTGTGCAAATGGGTGGCTTTGAGCGGCGGGACAGCGTGTTATTAAAACATAATCACAGAGTGGCACCTCGCGCCTCTGACATTATTGTGATGGGGCTGGTTCAGAGGCAGCGTGAACGGAGGCGGGTCCAACTGTCTCCACTGGACAGAGGGGGAAAGAGAGGGGAAAGAGAGGGGAAAGAGAGGGGAAAGAGAGGGGAAAGAGAGGGGACAGAGAGGGGACAGAGAGGGGAAAGAGAGGGGACAGAGAGGGGACAGAGAGGGGACAGAGAGGGGACAGAGAGGGGAAAGAGAGGGGAAAGAGAGGGGAAAGAGAGGGGACAGAGAGGGGACAGAGAGGGGACAGAGAGGGGACAGAGAGGGGAAAGAGAGGGGAAAGAGGGAAAAATTGGCACTTTTTTGTTTAATTTGACAGTTAATGCACTAATTACAGGCACATTACATTTCCAATTGATCATTATTGAGATTATCTAATTTCTTTTCGATTTTAATTTTTTTAAATCTTTTTATTGCCCTCCCATATGTACTTTGGACCTGAATAGAATGTTTTTTCTGAAGCTTTGACTTGTCATGATGAGTCAACATGACGCTTTATCCAATCTTTGTAAAGAACTTGACAAGTGAAAGCTGAGATCAGCTCAGAAATTCTATTTGCAATGTTTTTACTCATCAAAACGCATTTATATTCAGTTTTCTTCTGCAGTATTCTTCTTTAAGCTACGCAGAATACTGCTTAAGTCTGCCGTTCACATGTTCCAGAGAATCAAAACAACACATTGATACCGTGCAAGAAGCGACCCACTAAAGACAAAAAGTATTTACAATTCTTGTCAATGGGCACGGCTGTAGCTGTCCCGAGAGGCGTCAGAAGGCGGAGCGTGAAGCGCTGACGCAGCAGGGGGAAAGTTGCGGGCTAAAGCCGACACCACATTGTGAACAGCTGAGCGGAGCGCGCAGTTGTCATTGGCTCTGGATGAAGGCTCTGTGGCCGGGACCAGAGCGCTTCACTGGTGCTCATTTTAAGGATCTCCGGCTCACGCACACCGGAGGAGCGCGGTGGCAGTGAGCGTCTGAGGGTCTAGATTTAAGAGGTGGTGCCAGGTCTCGGGACTCCACACAGCAGCCACAGAGAAGCAGCGCCGGGCGGGCCGAGCGCAGGCACCGCAGGGTCAGAGTCCAGGCACCGCAGGGTCCGGGCGCAGGGTCCGGGCGCAGGGTCCGAGCGCAGGGTCCGAGCGCACAGACAAGTTCAGCGGTGACAGGCCCGACATGAGCAGTTCATGACAAATGCTGATGATGATGATGGTAGTTGGGATTATTCAGGCCACAATTTAGTCCTAAGAACCAATAAACAATAAACAACAAATACACTAAATGTACTAATTTTCCATGTCATTTTCATGGAATTATGGCTTAGTTTCAGTCATAAAACTTATTTTCTCACCTCATGGCATGTTTTGGAGCCCATGAATAGACATGTTAACGATTATTCAATGAGTGAAATGATTTTAAGCTAATTTAGTAATCAATTAGTTGCAATTAATCGATTTAACTTAATTAACCTCTATTATATATATATTTTTACTCATGGCCGATTGTTCAGATTTGTTCAGAGAAACTAATGGCTGATTAAGCTCTGCCAAGACATGTTTTGGGCCGATATGACACTGATATTTTTACCCGAAATATTGAATTAGAATTGACCACAAACTCATTCATACCCGTGTTTTACTACTGTTTTCTACAAACCGATGAAAGCCTCGACACATGTATCAACACAAACATACTTCTCCAACAGCCGCTCGCTCACACACCAAATGCTTTTATTTCCCGCCACACGTTTAGCTGTGACTCTCTGAATTCCCCGTTCATTCGCGCTGCACGCAGAGAAAGCCGATCTTGTTTGGTAAAGTTAAACGCTGATCCGGCTGATTTACTGGAAAGTACCGACTGCCTATCAAAGCTGAACACACGGTGAGCACAGAATTAGCTAATTAGGTACATGTCAGCGGCTAATAAAGCAGTCCCAGTCATTTACCTGTCAGAGCTTAGGACAGCACTGGCACTCCAGCTCCCACATACAGCGCACCGTTGCCGGAGTGACGGGCTGGCAGCTGGGCGCGGGGACAAATATGCAAGGGATTATTCTCAACAATGTGCCAATGTTTATTTAGTATTATGTCAATGTAAAAGGCTGAAAGAATGTGCAGGCGGGAATGGGTTACAGGAGACGGTGACCTCAAGTTATGAATATCTAACAACTGATCAATTCGTCTCGCTGGAACTTTGCTGAATGTCTCTGCCTACTCTTCCCCCCCGGCATTTCATGTGGTACTATCTTGTTTAGTAAAGTTCCAATCCAACATTATTTGTATGGCACGTTTTAGCAACACAAAGTCTCCAATGTGCTGCACAGAGTTAAAAAAAAAAAAAAAAAAAGCACAAGCAAAAATGTTAAAATAAATACATAAATGCATATCAAATAATATAGATGCGGACAGACCATATAAAAACTAATTCAAAACAACATAAAATATATAAAATAATAAAAGACAGTCAGAGGACCACATAATTCTCATGCCGGGTTAAATACAGTGAATAAAAGTGAATTTTTAAACAAGACTTAAAAGCGTCTTTATGTGGGGAGGAAGAGCGTTCCAAAGTTTGGGGCCGACTACAGAAAAGGCCCAGTCGTCCTGGCGTTTGAGCCTCGTTTTTGCGACAAGAAGTTGGGACTGGCCCTCAGACCCCAGCGAGCCCGCAGGAGTGCAGGGAACAATGGGGTCTGAAATGTACGCGGGGGCCAGTCCGTGAAGATGTATCTACCTCTGTATCTACCTGCGTTGCATCAATGAAATTTTCCCATGTGGGACAATAAAGGAATATCTTATCTCTTATCTTATCTTAAGAGTAGGGCTGGGTATCATGGCCAATTTCCTAAATCGATTCGATTTCGATTCATAACGTCCTGAATTGATTAATCACAATTTGATTTGATTCAATTCAATCCAATTCAATCTGCTCTTAAATAATGAAAATGGCTCAATTGTGTTACAAAATACAAATGTACTTAATTTTTTCTTTTCACCATAAACAGGTTTTAAGTGCAAACTTGTAAATTGGACAGTTTAAACTTCAGCTGTGAGTCTCAAGTCTCAAAAGTGCAATTTTGAAACATAAAGTCGTTTTAGACCTGTTTGTGAGGCTCAGTTCAGTGTGTTCAACGTGCATCAGCTGCATTATCTCCACTGCACCAACCATTATTTGCAGTGTTGTCCGTCACGACTGCTGGGTCTTTGGGTCAGGAGCCGCGGCGCGTGCCCGGCACAAAATAACATGGCAGTTTCGGCCGCGCGCCGCGGCTCTGTAGACACGCCCATATTATTAGCGGTGTGGCTCGTCAGGTCACTGTCAGGTACGACTGTGTTGACCGTGATGTCCAGGTGTCACATGTTGTGTCATTGTCGTTAGGATGGCGTAATTTCACACACAGCAGATAACTTTCTGTCTGATGTTTACGTTGCACCATAACGTACTGTGGATCTAGCGCATGAACAAGCCGCTTGAAGCGTTCGTTTTGCACTACCGAGTACAGGTGTGTAAATCTTTGCAGGCAAAAGTTGCGATGGCTTCTGTTATCTTTATGACCCGCGGAGAATCGGCTGGTCATGTTAGTGATTCCCTCAGTTTCATTTGTTTTGCCACGGGCGGCTTGTTGTCGGAAGCTAACGTTAGCGTAGTGTGATACCTGGTCAAGTGGTTTCTGAGGTTTGTAGTATTTCCACAATAACTGACCTCCGCTTCGCAGATTTTGCAAACCACTCTTTGTTTTATCCGGCTCTTTGTTTTAAATCCGAAATGGTTCCCGACGTCAGACTTGAGTTGGGACGGCTCGCTGAGCCGAGTTTTACCTGCATCTTGCACGCTTGACAAGCGGACGTAAACGCACCACTGCTGCGCCTGCACAAGACTACTGGGGTTAACTTCATGGGGGGAAAATCGATCTCATGCCTTATGAATCGATATTGCAAAATTGTAATGACATCGATCCAAAATCAATTTTTTTATCCAGCCCTAATGAAGAGCTTTAAAAACAAACGCTAACATTTTAAAATCAACTCTAAAATGAATGAGGAGCCAGTGCAGTGAGCATAAAATGGGTGTAAATGTTCTTATATGTATAATAATAATATGTATTTTGAACAAGTTAAAGGTGTTGTTCTGTTGTTCATGCGTCACGGACATGAACACATCTGATTGCACGCTTCTGTTTGAGTTTGGCTCGAGGTGAAGAAGTGCGTGTTCTGAATTCAAGGCTTTTCCTTCCACCTATAATGGACTTTAGATGAAGATAAGCTTGTGACCACACCCCTTTCACGCCCCTTCCTCCGACTACACTATTTAAGCATCCAGATGGGGGCATCGAGGGCCCGGGAGCCTTCAGCCCTCATCGCCAGAAGCCCCAAAACTCAACCATTTCTGTACATTTGTGTTGTTCATGTTTCTCGTACGTAAATAAACACTTTGCATCATAGCTGGGGTCGTGGTCCTTGCTAGTGAAATGTTAAAAAAAACTAAGAATAAAATTGGAGTAAGCACATAAACATTAACTAGAGGAGACGGCGATGTACAAATGCAGAACTAAATTAAGCCGGCGGTGTCGATCAGAGGCACACAATGAGGGAACACACTGCCAGAACACGGGAAACTGTGGCAACTACTCAGCCCTTAAAAAAATCTTTAAAATAGTTGAAAACAAACCAGTCATGCACCCATAGATGAGCTTGTGCTTTTTTTTCTTGAGCTCTTTCACATTCTGACTGTTGTTTTTTACTGTAAAGAGTCGCTGTTTCCTCTGTAAAGTCTGTTGTGTACATTACAGTTGGTTTAATGTTAAATGTCTCGTTGTAATGTCAAGTTATGCGTCTGTTTTTTTGTCTAATTCAATGTTTTTACCTGCTTTAGGACAACTGATGAAATCTTGCTATATAACTGCGGCATGTTAATGTTGAGCTGCTGTTTTTGCACATAGTATTACATTAATATTCAACTGCCCTGATTCAAATAAATAAACAAATGGTTAAATAAGATAACCAGACTTCACACTTTATATCAGATCATTTCAATGTTACTATGGAATGAGCGACAGGGTTGAAAACACATGGAGCCATCGATATAGTAACCGAAATGTACATGTATGCGAGTGTAGTGGCGAATTTTCAATAACAAAGTAAAGCAAAGTTTGCAGCAGTATAATTCATAAACTTACAACATGCTCGAGGACCCCGTTTCATTCTCCATTTCATTCATTTGCTTCGGTAACTGTAAACTGTTGGTTTTTATGTGTTTTTGGTCAGTCAGACGTTGTGCCCTCTAATTTAGTGCTGCTCCATAACTGCTCTGTCAATACTGCAATTCCTGGAAGTGACATTTTAAACCTTTCTGACTCAAAACTCGCTGACACTGAAGAAATGGCCATGAGAAGTTCAGGGCTTGAGCTGAAGAAACCAAAAAACAAACCACCGACGGGAAAGGGAGTGACGAGCGCGTAAGCGCTCGTAATGATGATTCCACCCCTTGGCGGCATCGGGAAGGCTTAGAGCTTTCAAACGATGTATAATTTGTTGTTATAGTGGAAACGGCTATATTGTTTTTGCTAAAAATATTATTAGGCCCGAGCGCCACAAGCTGGCGAGAGGCCTATTAATCTCGTAAGGCCGTGCGAAATCGAGCGCGAAGCGCTCGCCCACTTCCAAACACTCACTAACGCACTCCTTCACTCATGCACGCCCCGTGCATACTAATTAGTAGTAGGAAAATGGAACATTACCGTTGTAAACGGGCGAAGCCCGTGCAAAAGTGCGCACTAAACGAGCACTTTACATTGGGATGACGACCTTCGCGGTCGTCATCCCCCTATAAAGCACTCATTTGCCCTAAGTAGCTCACGAATACGTTCCCCATCTCTTGCATGTTCCATGCATATAAGCATGTAATGCAAAAATTGAACATTATTACTGTATAGAGGGCCAAAAACACAAAGTGAGCGGAGCCCACTCAAAATTAACGAAAGTACCCGTCAGTGACCAGGGACCCACACCATGAGGTAGGAAAGCGCGAGCGCTTTCCGAAAATGTATAGTTTATGATATTTGAAAAATGGGAAACATTGTTTTAGCATCGGAATATTATTAGGCCCGAGCCCCAGCAGGGCGGAGGGCCTATTGCTCCCGCAACGCTGCCGAAGGCTTGTCAAGCGTGTCTGACGGGTGCCCCGTCGCCCCTGGCAAGTACAGTGAACTAGCCCATGCCGAAGGCATGGATCATGCATACTTACTCCTGCTATGACAGAAATATTCTTCAGCGCTTTGAGCTCTAATTTGACCCCCTGAACATGCTCAAAAACTCACCAAACTTTGCCCAAAATTCAGAATCGGCGAAAAATTAGATTTTTTCTGGGCCATTTTTTTTTCGTTAAAAAATGGCGCGACAGCGCCACCGACAAAAGTCAAAATACATTGCGCCTATGGGAGACGCCCCGAGGTCAACTTTGGCGTAAAGCTACGAAATTCGGGACACGCATTCCTCTCGTGAGGACAAAAAAAAAATATTATTGTGGCCACGCCCCCAGACTTACCCTATGGCCGCCATCTTCCTTTGAAAATGAAAACACGCTGTGTTAGCCATTTTGTTCACGTCAAACTTTGACGAACTCCTCCTAGGGCGTTTTGCCCACCGACTTCAAGATCGGCGTACGTCCTCTGGACAAGTGGGGCATCTAAAGTTATCCAATTTTTTGAGATACCTTTTACGGTCTGTGTGCGGCGCAGCCGCAAAGTTGGACAACTTATTTTGGAATATTGCAGATCTAAAAATTGCTCCCATTTGATCAAAACCAGTCCAATTATGACCAAATTTGAATCAGTTGTTAAACTTTCTACTTTGGACCAGTTTAGGCTGACAAAATTGAAATGGCCGCGATAGCGCCCCCTACAGAGTGACCTTTAAATTAACATTGAAGGTCAAAAATTAGTTTTACCAAAATTGTCTAAACTTTACCCAAAATTCTATTTTGCCGTCCCGATCACAAAAGCCAATCACAAAAATGCCTAAATTTATACGGCGTAGTCGTAGCGATGACAGAAACCTCCCATGTTATCCTTATGGGAAAACCGCAAAATCTCTCAAATTACCACATTTTTATGTTTTACACTTTAACGAACTCCTCCTAGTGCGTTTTGCCCACCAACCTCAAAATTGGTGTAAGTCCTCTAGACAAGTGGTGCATCTAAAGTTATCCAAATTTTAAGGATAACTTTTACGGTCATTGTGCGACGGAGCCGCAAACGTTTCCCAGAATTCTGACTATTTGGCCTTCAGAGTGGCCTATAAACAATAGAGTTTTTTCCAAATGACATGACATTTTGCACTAAATTCTAATTTGCCATCCTGATCATAAAAGTATGAGAGCCAAAGTCATATTTTGTACGGCGTAACCGTAGCGATGACAGAAACATCCCATGTTATCCTTATGGGAATATCGCTCAAATCACCACATTTTTACGCTTCACACTTTAACAAACTCCTCCTAGGGCGATAGCCCGATCATACTCATATTTGGGGAAAATCATCTACACAAGCGGGCCATCAAAAGGTATCCATATTTTGATTCTAAGTGCTACGGTCTCTGTGTGGCGGACCCGCAAATATATGTCAGAAATGGGAAAACAGCGAAATCTCTAAAATGACCACATTTTTAAGCTTCACACTTTAACGAACTCCTCCTAGGGCGATTTCCCGATCAAGCTCATATTTGGGGGAAATTATCTACACAAACGGGGCATCAAAAGTTATCCATATTTTGATTTTAAGTGCTACGGTCTCTTTGCCGTGGAGCTGCAAATATACTGTCACAAATGGGAAAACGCCAAATCTTTGAAATGTTCACATTTACGCTTCACACTTTAACAAACTCCTCCGTGGGCAAGAGCCCGATCAAGCTTTACTTTGGGAAATATCATCTACACAAGCGGGGCATCAAAAGTTATCCATATTTATATTCTAAGTGCTACGGTCTCTGTGCGGCGGCGCAGCAAATTTGACTGACACTTGTGTTGATTTGCACTGGATTGGCCATGTCCAATGTGTCGCCGTCTGTCAAGTTCTTTTTTAATTCAACACACAATAAGGGCGCCATCTTTATCAAGTCGAAAGCGCAGAGTCGGAAGGCCGGCGGCCCGCGAGGGCCGTTGGATGCCGCTTGCGGCTTTAATTCTTTCTTCTTTCTTCTTCTTCTCGGGACCAACCCCCTATTTTTCACCCAGTGAACATTGACGAAAAGTCACAAAAATGTTCACACCTCTAATAATCGTGCCTCTCTACATTCTGGCTATTTCCCTTTTCTAAAATAAAAAAATGGCGCGTCAGCGCCCCCAAATGTACCAAAAATGCATTGAGAGATCGGAAATGACCCAAAAAAAATCTGATCGTAGAATCATGAAATTTGGCGCAGAGGTAGATGGTGACAAGAGAAGTAAAAAATATTATTACGGCAACGCCGTCCGCCCAACCAAATGTCGGCCATATTGCTTCAAAAATGGCTAAACATGACTTCGGAGTTTTTCCAAACGTCGTACTTTTACGAACTCCTCCCAGGGCGTTGGCCCTAAAAAGCTGAAATTTGGTGAAAATGCTACTGAGGAGTGGGACATCAAAAGTTATTCAAATTACATTGATACCTCTCACGGTCTCTGTGCGGCGAAGCCGCAAACTATAGCTAGAATTTCCGAAATCTCCCAAATTTAACATTTCTGCCGTTTGCGCAGATAAAGTCCGAATTGCGTCAAATTAGAATCAGTTGTTAAACTCTTTGCCCTAAACCTACTTGAAGTGAAATAAATTCATTTGGCGCCACAGCGCCCCCTACAGATTTTATATGGAGGTTAAATGTTTAGTTTTGCGAAATTATATGAAATTTGACACACAACTCAATTTTAGCATCCCCATCAAAAAAGTCAATGAGACCCATGTCATAATTGTTATGGCGTTGCCGTAACGATGACCGAAACCTTTCATGTTATTCCAATGGGGAAATCGCCAGAACATGTTTACACTTTAGACTTTCACAAACTCCTCCCAGGGCGTCAGCCCTATTAACCTGAAATTTGGTGAGACTCATCTTCAGAACCATCAAAAGTGATCCACATTTTTATTCAAAGAGTCACGGTGTCTGTGCGGCAAAGCCGCACATTTTGCCAAGAATTCAAAATAAAATAGCTTTTTGATGTTAAAACAAAGGGGAGAAGATGTGACAGCGTCACAGATTCAGCAGTAGGCGTAATAAAAGGACAATTGGGGCGCGTTAACGCCCCAATTTACGGCGGTGTGGCGGCGGCGTGGCGAGGGCCGATCATTGCCGCTTGCGGCTATATTTATTTTTATTATTTTTCTTGTTCTTCTTCAGCGCTTTGATCTCTAATTTGACCCCCTGAACATGCTCAAAAACTCACCAAACTTTGCCCAAAATTCAGAATCGGCGAAAAATTTTATTTTTTCTGGGCCATTTTTTTTTTCGTTAAAAAATGGCGCGACAGCGCCACCAACAAAAGTCAAAATACATTGCGCCTATGGGAGACGCCCCGAGGTCAACTTTGGTGTAAAGCTACGAAATTCGGGACACGCATTCCTCTCGTGAGGACAAAAAAAAATATTATTGTGGCCACGCCCCCAGACTTACCCTATGGCCGCCATCTTCCTTTGAAAATGAAAACACGCTGTGTTAGCCATTTTGTTCACGTCAAACTTTGACGAACTCCTCCTAGGGCGTTTTGCCCACCGACTTCAAAATCGGCGTACGTCCTCTGGACAAGTGGGGCATCTAAAGTTATCCAATTTTTTGAGATACCTTTTACGGTCTGTGTGCGGCGCAGCCGCAAAGTTGGACAACTTATTTTGGAATATTGCAGATCTAAAAATTGCTCCCATTTGATCAAAACCAGTCCGATTAGGACCAAATTTGAATCAGTTGTTAAACTTTCTAGTTTGGACCAGTTTAGGCTGACAAAATTGAAATGGCCGCGATAGCGCCCCCTACAGAGTGACCTTTAAATTAACATTGAAGGTCAAAAATTTGTTTTACCAAAATTGTCTAAACTTTACCCAAAATTCTATTTTGCCGTCCCGATCACAAAAGCCAATCACAAAAATGCCTAAATGTTTACGGCGTAGTCGTAGCGATGACAGAAACCTCCCATGTTATCCTTATGGGAAAATCGCAAAATCGCTCAAATCACCACATTTTTACACTTCACACTTTAACAAACCCCTCCTAGGGCGATTGTCCGATCAAACTCATATTTGGGGAAAATCATCTACACAAACGGGGCATCAAAAGTTATCCATATTTTGATTTTAAGTGCTACGGTCTCTGTGCCGTGGAGCTGCAAATATACTGTCACAAATGGGAAAAACGCCAAATCTTTGAAATGTTCACATTTGTGACTGACCGTGGCTAAACCAGTTACATGTCTACCCGGAGACATTTTGAGTTATTCTGAAAGTGTGAATTCAAAGCTTTCCAATGATGTCTCACTCATGTAGATCGGATAATATTTGAGTAAGTTGTGGTCATTTGAATGTATACAACTCTCAAACCCATTCACTGAGAAAACGGGGCTCAAAGTTTCTCACCGGAGTGAGCCCAGAGTCACAGGGGGGCTCATTTGCATCTCATTGAGATAAGCCCTCCCCCCTGTCACACTGACACCACCTTCCCCCTACAGCTGTCACTAAAGACTCAAGAGGAGTGTTGTTATTGATGGTAACTGGACTTGAATCAGAATTAGAAGTTACTATATTAAAATGGAAATACTTGGATTACAAAAGGCCCTGAATAGAATCAAAGAATCAGAATCAGAATAGGGTTCATTGCATTTGCCGATAAACATAATTCACAGGTGATTCAGTGCCAACAATGGTGCACTGAATGATTCAACACAAACAACAAAAGATAAGATAAGATAAGATAAGATAGCCTTTAATGTTACAACGCAGTAGATACAGGGGGAAAGGACAGTAACTTATAGGAAGTTTAAAAAACACTCTTAATAGAAGAACTCTTATAAACAGATGCCAGGGCCAGGTATACGAACTGCAACGGGTCCATGGCTTTGAATATATGAGATAATAGATATGATATGTACACCACCAGAGTCCAATTACATCAGAGATCACGTCCTCATCCTCTTCTTCGTCTGTGCACTCTTCTGTGCTGTGACTCTCGGCTCTTGGCATCAAAGCTGTAAACAAATAACAGGACATTAAAGAAATGGCTAACTATTTCACATAAAACACTCATTAACTATTTTTTTTTTTTTTAACACAATGTGAGAGTTTCAATATAAATACCTGAAGTGCTGATAACTCTTGATCTTTGGAAGCCGTCTGAAGAAGGGACTCAGATGCTTCTGCCAGTCGAAGTTCTTGACAAACACTTTGCTATCCGCCGTTCCAACAAGCTGTGGGATATTGAAGTGAGACGTTGGCGGTGAGGGTCCGAAAGACAGCACATTAGATTCTGTTGTAGAGATCTGTGTGTGGCCTGCAGCTTCTGATGTGTGGGAGAAGCTGTTTCCACAGTGATCTGAAGCTTGATGTACAAACTGCAGGCTCACCTGAAAAACAGATGTTACTTATGGTTAATTATACTCTAATCATTAAAACATGAAAATCACCAAAATAATGTTTTACACTTACCACGCTCCTTAGCAGACTTCACGTAGAGACAGGTCATGTCAGTCAGGGTGTCTTTGCCAATTCTGAAAAGGGGGATAAAAGGATTAGGATTAACAGTAATATGGGAATAACACGCTTCACAGATAACAGTTCACATTGTGACGTTAACGGTGTATTTAAGATGCAAAACGCGGAGATATTGGGACATCTGCCCTCGGCTAGCGGGGCTAGCTAGCTCACTTGAGATAACACGGCTCGTAAAAGCAAAACACTTGCAGAACAGCACACCAAAACATAAACATACACTCGAGTTTAAAACCGGCGCACATTAAAGTGATTAAAAGCGGGTGTTTTAGTCGCAAAGCTTACCTGGTTCAGCCGTCCTGTTGTCTCTCCCAACACCGTGCACAGAGAGACACACAGGAAGCTGATAATGGCCAGGCAAGCGCGTGATTGGTTCGAGTGACGCAGTGCGTGCGTGACGTGCAACATACGTAAGCCACATGACCAGAAGTGGTATCTGGAGTTGTAGTTTTTTTCTCTTCCCACGCTGAAAAATAACCCGATAACATAGCAAAGTTTAGCTAACAACTTAGCTCCGAATAGCTGCGTTTAGCTCCGGGCTGTGGGGCTAACAGCCGGTTTAGCACCATAAAACAGACACAAAGCACGACCCACACAACCCACGGGCCAACCCACGCCGAAAAATAACCCGATAACATGGTGATAACAGCAAGTAGTCACATTAAGCCCGTATTGCAGAGTGCACTGAAGCAACATGTTAGCTTAGCATTAGCTCCACCGGAGCAGACAAGTAAGATTCTAAAGTGATCACGAGACCGCCTTAAAACACAGCGTTAAAGCAATAATTTAGTAGTAAAGTAAAAGTGTACCTGAGTAAACAGTTCCGTTGCAATGTAGTCCAGGAAATGTAAGCTCTGAAGACTGTGCTCTGCAGACGGTCTGGAGTAATGAGAGGAAAACACGGAGCACGCAGAGCACGCAGCTGGCCATGCGGATCACAGCTGATTGGTGGAAAATGTAAAAAATACGTTGGCTAGAAAAAGGTGACGCCCCCCAGGAGAGCAGGAAAAAGACCCCAAAACTCCACATTTTTAACAGCTTAATGTATATGTTTAAGACAACCAATAGTGTTATCTGAAGCACACAGGGGCTTATTCATAACTTCAACTAGCACATTCTGCAAAAAAATGAAAATCACAAATTTGGGGGAAAAAAAGTAAAGTGCTGGTTTTCTCAGTTTCACTGAGGCCGACATGGTCCGACAATTGCGGCGGCGGGGCACATTTACGCTTCACACTTTAACAAACTCCTCCTAGTGCGTTTGGCCCACCGATCTCAAAATCGGTGTACCTCCTCTAGACAAGTGGGGCATCTAAAGTTATTTAAATTTTATGTATAACATTTACGGTCTCTGTGCAGCTGAGCCGCAAACTTTTCGCAGAATTCGGACTATTTGGCCTTCAGAGTGGCCTATAAACAAGAGTTTTTCCAAATGACATGACATTTTGCACACAATTCTCATTTGCCATCCCCAAATTAAAAGTATGGGAGCCAAAGTCATATTTGGTAAAGCGTAGCCGTAGCGATGACAGAAACATCCCATGTTATCCCTATGGGGAAACCGCAAAATCTCTAAAATGACCACATTTTTACACTTCACACTTTAACAAACTCCTCCTAGGGCGATTACCCGATCAAGTTCATATTTGGGGAGAATCATCTACACAAGCGGGGCATCAAAATTTATCCATATTTTGATTTTAAGTACTACGGTCTCTGTGCGGTAGAGCCGCAAATATATGTCACAAATGGGAAAAACGCCAAATCCTTGAAATGTTCACATTTATGCTTCACACTTTAATGAACTCCTCTGTGGGCAATAGCTCAATCAAGCTCATATTTTGGGAAAATCATCTACACAAGCGGAGCATCAAAAGTTATCCATATTTTTATTCCAAGTGTCACGGTCTCTGTGCGCTGGAGCCGCACTTTCGACCCACATTTGTGTTCATTTGCACTGGTTAAGCACAACATTGTACATGTACAATGTGTCGCTGTCTTAGTTCTTAGACAATTACGTTAGCGCCAACTCTGTAAAATGCAGAGAGCAGAGTCGGAAGGCCGGCGGCCCGCGAGGGTCGTTGGATGCCGCTTGCGGCTTTAATTTTATTATTATTATTTTATTAAATTATGCTACACAATCATTTAACCAAAAACTGGGTGCAATTCCATGCTCAATGTGCTTAAATTGCCCCTTGGGGATGTTTAAAGTGATATTTATTGATTTATTGACTGATTTTACAGATCTAACAATTATTAGTGCTGTATCTATAGGGCTGTAATCTTATTGGACTAAATGGCAAATTCTCTCTACTTTTAAATCGTGCTAAAACTACAGAGAAGTATAAATCAACTTACAAAAATGTGATGCATGAAGCAACCAACAACCAATTCATTGACCGAACTACTGTATTCATCTTGCATTTGCTCAATTATAGGCAAGACGTGGGGGAGATATCGGTAAAAAAAGTATGATATCGCAATCGGTGTTTTAGAGGAAAGTGAGTGTGTCATCCGTCTATTAAAACGATTAAAAATTACCTCAAAAAGATTTCTCCAAACAAAAGTATAAAGTGCTGTCTTTTTATGGACTTGAATCTTAATCAAGACATTTGCAGCCACATTTGAACCATTCTGATGCAATATATTGTATGAATATTGTTATCAAGAAGCTTAAATTTGAGTTCAGAGGCACTTAAACTTAAAATCACTGAGAAAAACTTGGTCTGAACGAAATAAAGAGATATTTTAATATTTATTTAATAGAAACACAGTCTGTTTCTAACTTTTCATGTTCCACCATTCTTATATATATTTATATATATACAAATTAGGGCTGGGCAAGTTAACACGTTATTATCGCGTTAACTCATCACTTATTTAACGAGATCAATTATTTTAACGCATTAACGCAGGTCGGAATCCCTTGGTCCGCACCCGTTCTAAAGCCTCGTACAAACCACTGCGGCCAAATCGCACCCGACGCAGAGCATGTGTGCATTAGAAAGACAAACGCACCAGACGCACGTTCTCGACGCGCCGGACTCATGTCCGTAGAATACACTCAGCAGCAGACGTGCGTCCGAGTCGTCCTGCACATGCTCAGTGGAGGAGTTGTGCTGTGCTGCTTTTCTCGTGGTGTAAATGGAGTTTAATGTTGGACCATGGCTTTGGTTTATTAACTTTACAAAGTCAGCGGCTATAGGCGCAGCCGAGGCAACCCGCCCGGGGGCCCGCGTGAGCAGGTCCCGCCGGGGGCCCGCGTGAGCAGGTCCCGCCGGGGGCCCGCGTGAGCAGGTCCCGCCGGGGGCCGTAGCTGGGGAGATCCGCGAGAAGGGCCCGGCGCACGTCTTTATCAGCTGAAAACGTGAATAATCTGGTGCCTTAGCAACTGGCTTAGTGCAGAGGAGTAAAAAAACACCCAGTTTTAGGAATCTACAAACTTTTCTGGTTCTTTTCAACGCCCTGGCAGTGGCAATAAGCTTTAGTTTTGTGTTTGATAACATTGTTTAAGTTCAAATGCACACAATGTATTTATTTGTATTGAACTGGTTAAGTGTTTGTTTAATGTTATGGCGCTTTAGTCTCAAGTTCTAAGAATGTACAAACTGTACTGAAGTGTTTTCTGCTTTAGGGACATTTGGTACTAGACTGGTTCTGCTGCTCCTAAAATGTGTTTTGAGTGTCTAATGTTTAATGAGATTACAATGTTTCTGACGCTACCTCTGAAGTGGACTGTTCATCTTTAATGATTGTGGCTCAGGATTTTGTGGCAAGTGAATACTTCATATTTGATTTAACTGCTACTGAATAAAAATGCTGATGCACTTTACACTTCTTTTGAATTCATTTTAAATTTTGCACGTAAAATGTGATTAATCAGGGAAATAATGCGATTAATCGTGATGAATCAGGGAACTAATGCGATTAATCGCGATTAAAAATTCTAATCTCTGCCCAGCCCTAATACAAATCTATATAAAAGCGGGGCAGATGATTACAATGCAGTTTTTCCTATAGCACAAGGACAGACTTGGTATTCAGCTCCACTTTATATTCAAGCGGCTGAAATCGCAGTAACCTTGGATCTTTCTGCTTCATTGAAACATTAATGGACAATGAGCTTAAAGAATAATAACAAATACATTATGTAGTTTAATTCAACGCTATACTGTGGCCTCCAAAGTCAGCATAAATGAGGTAAACGGCGCACAAGCGAAAGAGCAAAGGAAGTATTTAGAGTGAATTGGGTGTAATCCTCTTCTCCTTAAATCATTTCTCACCGGGCTGAAGGCCGTGGTCCAAATTGCTGACATTAACGGGAATATTTCTGACGAAGAGGTGCAGCGGCGCATGATCCGAAACGCTCGGATCTCAGCTCCCGTTTCTTAGCGAGGCCAGCAATCGGAACACGCGTCCGGATTAAAACTCTCGTCTCGGCTTTGTCCGTTAACGTTTTGAAATGATCGTCTGTTGTTGTCTACAGTGTGACCGATTCAAACATAGAACCATTTTAATGTGACGCATCAAAGTGCACATTTACTATTCCTCTCTATTCATGTGTATTAATTAACTGTATTCTATTTAATATTTAACCTAACAACGCTTATATAACACGTATATCTTCTTTCATTTGCAAATTTGTCAACCTGAAAGCAAAATGATTTAGGTTTTGCAGATGTTGACTGTGTTTTTTTAAAATAAGGCGATTTTGCCAATCAATTAGTCGATTAAATTCTTTTACGATTAATTGATTTGTTGTTTGGAACGGAAGAGTCACATGATGAATTTTTTTTAAACAAATTTTGACGCAGATGAAGCTGAAGTAAAGAAGTTTGAGGATCCTAAAGACTAAAGAGTGTTTTCATCAAATACACTGAATTTACCATTTTTTTATGTTTAATTTTCATGGAATTGCGGCTCAATTTGGCATGTTTTGGAACCTATGTGTCGACCAGTTTACGATGAAACAAAAATTAGTTTGTAATTAATCGATAAATGTCCTTGTGCTAGAGAATTGAATTATGCATTTTCACCCTCTTATGGATTTCATATGGGCATTTTATGTATAACAATGGCAAAAAACAATGACATAGTTTTGCCTGTAGTGTCTTATATTATGATATTCGCCTCCACAATACTTGAGGTAATACACTCTGCCAACCTGGCAACCCTAAAATGAAATACCGGTCATTTCGATTTTTACAGACTTTTACTTCATGCATTTTAACCCATATATCACTTCGAAATAGTTTGACTGACTTGTAACTTTTTTTTATTGTGCAGGTGGAAAGGAGAACAAGATGCCAATTCTCATCTCTAAGATCTTTAAAGGGCTGGCAGCGGACCAGACGGAGGCGCTTTATGTGGGCGACGCCATTCTGTCCGTCAATGGATTTGACTTACGAGAGGCCACGCACGACGAGGCTGTCCAGGCCTTGAAGAAAACGGGCAAAGAAGTCATCCTCGAAGGTATGGATGGTCGGAAAAACTTGACTAAACGCCTCGCTAAGTTTCAGTGTTCGCAAAGTTACAAATATCTCTTTATTGGACCTTGCTCATTTTACAGTGAGTGTTGCATATTGGCTCTGTGTTGGTTTTCTTGCCTTTTTGCATCAACGTTTCAGGTTTGACCCTTAATCCAATCAGCACATCACTGTGTGGGAGTTTAGTCACCATCTTAAAATATGAATATGTATGTTACCTAGTTTAGAAGTCACATTTGATGCAAAACTGTCATTTGGACGTTTGTAAGCAGTTTATAACATTGTTCTCGCATCAAAAATGTACCCGTTGTATTTTGCTTCTTTCACGCTTGTTTCATTCATCCTGTTTACTGTTTACGAGGTTGTCTTACTTTGAGCCTCGGTTTCTAATTTCAACAGATTTGTGACATCATACAGTTGGTAGAAATTCTGAGATCTCCTGCTCCTGTTTTTAAATCAATCAATCATCACCAGACTCGCTCTGAGCATTTCTGTTGTACAACTTCGTGCTTGTGCTAGGATGTCCGGGGGCAAGCTAGCTTTTGTTTGTTTCCTCATGGTAATTCCCGTTGCAATAAATGGATAAATGGACTGCTAACACCAAATCCTGATGAGGGAACGCCTTACTGGTAGAAATGGTAGAAAGATACATTATTTTAACTAATGCAAAGGTGATAAGAGCATGTTTAAAGGCCAATAACAATAGAAAGAAAATGCATAATATGTGTGTTTAAGTTGGCTCTATAGAGCTCATTCACCGACGTCACAAAACCACGTGATCGCATACGTTACCGCCCCCTTGTCATACGTTGCCGCCCCCTTGTCATACGTTGCCGCCCCCTTGTCATACGTTGCCGCCCCCTTGTCATACGTTGCCCCCCCTTGTCATACGTTACCGCCCCCTTGTCATACGTTGCCGCCCCCTTGTCATACATTGCCGCCCCCTTGTCATACGTTTCCGCCCCCTTGTCATACGTTTCCGCCCCCTTGTCATACCTTGCCGCCCCCTTGTCATACGTTGCCGCCCCCTTGTCATACGTTGCCGCCCCCTTGTCATACGTTGCCGCCCCCTTGTCACACCTTGCCGCCCCCTTGTCATACCTTGCCGCCCCCTTGTCATACGTTGCCGCCCCCTTGTCATACGTTGCCGCCCCCTTGTCATACGTTGCCGCCCCCTTGTCATACGTTTCCGCCCCCTTGTCATACCTTGCCGCCCCCTTGTCATACGTTGCCACCCCCTTGTCATACGTTACCGCCCCCTTGGCCGTCACTTGTTGCGTTCCTTTGCACTGATAGAGCGTGGAAAGTGATCTCAAACGTAAATGGATGGACGTTATGGAGCCCCCTGAGCTACACCGAGGTCGATATTCAGAAAAGCTGCGATCAATCAACTCAGATCCATATTTTATACCCAAATCACCGACTCTTCCAGATATCTCCAAGCCCACTGGTCCGATGGTTCACAAGTCCCAATTTTGACCAAAGGTTCTACGCCTGAATAAAACTGATGTTATTCTACAGCGTTTATTTCAATGTGCAAGTATGTGGTCTGTGTCAACATTGTAACTTTGAATGCCTGGGAAAAACCTCTCACAATTATGAAAAAAAAGTTGAAAAGTAAAGAAAATATAGTTTTAAAACCGAGGTGGAGGTTGAAGGTGCGGAACGGATACAACACGACTGCTGTTATGTCCTTTAGAAGACATTTCCTCCACCTTGTCCGTTTGTGTGACGGTTTGACAGGTGATTTACCGTTTGTTTCCTCTCTCATCACCAACGTGAAAGAATAACACACCAAACTGTAAAGCAACAACCTAAGAGGATCTGTACGAATCAATTCCATTTTGCCTGCTTGATTCAAACTACCTGAAATGACTCTTGGCGTGTGCGAGGTTGCCATGACGGTGTGAAGTTCATCAGACGTTACAAAAACATAACAGCGGTATAAAACCAATCAGTCTTCTCTGTTTGAACATCTCCTCTACAGATGACATTTGATTCACCTTAATATCATGTTTTCGATGAATTGTTTTCCCTGGTTTGACACGGGCAGAACTAGATGAACCGATGAATTCAGACTTTGATCAGTTTCGCTCGGAAGCCTCCAAATGATGAATCCGACTCAAAGTGCGGTGGGGATTCAAAATATTGTTCTGAACCGCTGCTCGGAGCGTCTGAGCGCGTTAATGAGGAGGCTCACCCAGCATCAAACAGTCGGGAGAAGTGGGAGCGCTCCGTGTCCTCATTTTAGTCCTCAAGCTACGTATATATGGAACGTTCATGTACGTGAGATGACAATGAAGAGTTTTATTCCCATACATTGAGAGCAGAAGAAAACCATTTGAATACTGTATTTTCCCGACTATAAGTTCATAGTTTTGGCCGGGGTGCGACTTATACTCCAGAGCGACTTTTATGTATCGTCATGTTGTGGATTATTCTAGGCAACGCAATAACATCTCCATGGAGACAAGATGGCGGCAGACCCAGCAACAAAAAGCTACATAGAGCAGTTTTAATTAATCAAATCAATAAATATAATAAGACTGTCACATCAATTACTATATTGACTTCAATAGATGGAATAATAATATGGTAGTTTTTATTGTGTGTAGATTTTCAACAGTGCTGGTGAGTGTGGAATAAGTTACTTTTATGGCTAA
The DNA here is from genome assembly GCF_026437365.1 of Eucyclogobius newberryi. NCBI lineage: Eukaryota > Metazoa > Chordata > Actinopteri > Gobiiformes > Gobiidae > Eucyclogobius > Eucyclogobius newberryi. The sequence continues at coordinate 28,945,367 of NW_027315823.1, read as the reverse complement.
TTATTGTTTAAATAAGAAGAATAAGACATTTACTGGGATTATACTGGTTTTGTCATTGTGTCAGTGGCTTGAAGTAGTTTCAATACTATCGTTTATCGCAGTAGCCCTTTTAGAGTCGTTCAAAGCTACTTTATAATACTTATTAACTCACTGTGGTAAGTAGCTTTTCTCGGAGCTACAATCAGGCAAGACGGGTTAAATGTTTTTGACCTGGGATCTAACGCTGACCTTCAGGTTGGTGGGCAGACGTACTTACCGCTGACAAATTGCATAGGGCTTTGTTTGTTTTATCCATAACTTGAAATGATTGTGAATGTTTTGTATAATATTTACATTGACAGTGGCTCGAGATGGACGTACGCTTTTTAGAAGTGGATTCCGGACAAAAAAAAGCAGCCCTTGAAATGATTCTTGCCTGTGCTAAAAATAAAGCAAACTAAATCAACGTTCTAAATGATGTCCTGATCTGAGTTATGAGGGCAGTTGGGACGGATTGCAAATAACCCTGTGTCTTGCAAAGTGGTTGCGTCATCGTTGTAGTGTACGTACGTTCCACCCCAACGACCTCAAGTCAATGACAATCCAGCCGCGGAGTCGAGAGAACGGCACGCGTGGTAGGATTTATTATTGTTTAGTTTGTGGTCGGTCTACGAAAGTGTTGTAAACTTGGCTTTTTGCAGTTAATTATAACGGTTCAAAAAGGATGTCGTATGTAGGCCAGTGCGTCCCGACTGCACAACAAGTCGAGTGGATTCAGGCGATCTTTTCTGATGAAACGACAATCCCAAACTTACAGAAGCAGTCAATCAAGTCAGGCTGAGAGGGCCAGAGGAAGCAGGCATAACGTGGAAAGTAGAAAATATCGCATGTGTAGCTGGATGGAACTATCTGTCCGTCATGGTTGTTGTAGTTGGTGAGCTAATTCCCTGAAGTGGGAATGGAAAAACTGAGCGCCACTGGTCACCAAATGATAGGCTCGGATTTTATATTCTGGAAAAAAAGGATAGCTGTATTTCTCATGCTATTTGAATTGGAGTTCTGTCGTTAGATTATTGGATCTCTGAAAACGTTATGTTGATTTACAGTCATTTGGAAATCTCAATGAAACACTTTCTAATAACTGCACATTCAATAGCCTTAATAGGATGAACAAAACTGAATTAGTGCTGTAAACTTAACTCCTAACCTTTAATTAAGTAGTGTTGAAATAAATAATTTGTTATTAAAGTCCTTTTCAAATGAGAACTATTTTAATTCAAAGGCCAGATGTGTAACCACCTTTGACCTGTTTTATTTTTAATTTTTTTTTATTGATGATGTGTCTTTTGTGTTGCATTGTTGTTGACTTTCTTTTAATGTAAAAGCCCAACTAGGAACCGTCTAAAATGTTGTAGTGTAAACATATAACTAGGGGTGTAACAATAACCAAATTCTCAATAATTTCATGAGCACAATGTATTGAGTTGGAAGCTTTTAATTGCAAAATGCATGGTTTTGTTGCAACCACAGCAAAAAAACAACAACTGAGAAAACTTCATACGCCATGATTCTAAAAAAAACAAGTTATTACCGTATTTTCTGGACTATAAGTCGCACCAGCCAATGCATAATAGAGAAGAAAAACATATATAAGTTGCACTGGAGTATGAAATGCGGTTGCAAGTGTGAAAATAACAACTAATATCACATATAAGTCGCTCCGGAGTATAAGTATATAAGTATAAATATAAGTATAAGTCGCACCCCGGCCAAGACTATGAAAAAAGAAATATGACGGAAAGAAATGATTAACACCAAAGGCTCGTCAAGGGATTTCAAAAGGAAAACAACTTTCATATCTACAATTCATATAACTTCTCTACATTATTGCAGTGAACATTGTACTGTGAAATGAATAGTGATAATATAGCGCCGTGAGATTCACATATTCTTACATCCGTACTTATTACTCTACTGGGAGAAGTAAACCATAGCTTTATCTTCCCTCCTCAACATCCTTCCACAACCGCAACCAAACGCCATAAATGAGCTCAAACCTTCTACCCTTTTCCATTTGACAGTGTTTGCTTTGGCTTTAAGCTTCAGTAACTCCGGTTCAGTCAACCAGACCCAACCACAGCTGGGGGAAATCATCAGAAATCCCACTGACTCATTTAACCAGGATTTGAGACACTGCGATCCGCCGTGTCAGGAATCATTTCATGGGTTTCCCCTGTCCCCCCCCCCCCCGAGGACCTGATGGAGAACCGCGCAGAGGGGGGAGCGGACTCTGAAGCCACCGCTAACAGGGAGAGCGGTTCCGTAAGGGTCCGGCTGCTCCGTGTGTCCGTCCGAGGGCTGTGCAGATGGTGCGACTGTCGTGCTCGTCTCAAACGTGGGGAGCTTTGGAGTATTTTGGAGACGGAGAGGGGAGGAAATGATCAAAGTTGAGAGCTGAACTTTAAAGCCTTTCCGCATGCAGGCTTAAGATCGAATTATATTTTGGGAGATAGACGCAGTTACGCAGAGCCACAGAGTCCTCGTGTCAGCTTGTGTCGGACTATAAGTTGCACCTTTTTTCATAGTTTTGGCCGAGGTGCGGCTTATACTTATATTTATACTTATATACTTATACTCCGGAGCGACTTATATGTGATATTATTTGTTATTTTCACACTTGCAACCGCATTTCATACTCCAGTGCGACTTATAGATATTTTTTTCTTCTCTATTATGCATTTTTTGGCTGATGTGACTTATAGTGCGGAAAATACGGTACATACATTTTTCAACTTTGAGAGAATTAAAAGAAACATACTACTCCTTTCTAAACATGTTGTAATTATTTTCCCTCTTAACGTTATGTCTAAAGTGACTCATGTTTGAGTAATCTTTATTCTCCCACATTTAAGATGGCATTGTTCTAAAAATTCCGGTTTTCCCTGACCCCCCACACCCACCCACTGGTAGGCCATACTTCATTATCCAATTTTTTTTTATTTATTTTTTATCACAACTGGAATGAGCTGCAAAAACATCCGTACTTTTATATCGTCAGCCACTTTCAAGTCTTAAATATGATGAGTGCATCTGTTTTTATTGTAAATAATCTCATATGTTAGTCATTTAATGCTTTATTTATTATATCTGTCTGTATTGTATGAACTGTTGCTCGGTTCTTTGTGCCGCTGCCGCTTGACCAGGTTGTCGTTGTGAATAAATGTAGGATTCAGCAGCGTCAGATATGAAAACAAATCTAGCGTCAGTTTGGTCTGGCACTTTGTCGTGGCGATCGTTACCTTGACGTACCGTAAAGGAGCGGACAGGCATCGGCGCCGCAGTTTTCAACAGGAAGTCAGCCGATTACCTCCTTCTGCCGTCCTTAAATATCAATATTCCGATTTAAAATGTATAAAATATAATATATGTGGAGTTAGAGTTACTGTTTACATGGATTACATAGATTAAGGGTTGAAACACGTTATATTCATTACCGGTAACTTTGATTAATAATTGATAATACACAGAATCCAAATAGGGCTGTAGTCGACTAAAGACTATCAACCGTTTAGTCGACTAAAGGGGCTGTGATAAAAGCCATCAAAAACTATGAAGTATCTCCATGTACCTGACCCAAATGACACTTCATGCAAATACAGAAAAGTACTAGTAAACCGTGTATTTATATGTTAAAGTTATATTGAACTCATTATTCACTCGTTATCGTCACCATTTTTGCTGTTGTCCAGTATAAATCCTTTTGATCTAAAAAAAAAAAACTTGGACACCATAAAAAAATCAACAAAACAACAAAAAGATTACAGCCCTAACTTCAAAACATCGCGTGTGTATGTAATAAAAGGTGTGTATTATAAATGCATAATAATATACTGTACATGCAAAAACGAGATGGGACGCCATGATAAAAGTGAACATGTGGTGCATTTGACAAGAACAATTTTAAAGCTCTCAGCAAACGCTACACAGTTGACAAATGGATTTAGGATCGCTCTCCTCTAGAGAATGACAGGAGCTGTGATCATCCATTTAAAACGGGTCGTGACATCAAACTGTTTTGACGAAATTGAAGTGCAAACCTCGTGCTTTTTATCCGTCTGTTCCAAAGAAGCTTGTACTGTCGGGCGAAGCACTCCTGATCACTTCCCTTGATGTGTGAACGTGACCGAGCTCCGTCTCTTGCGCTGTCTTTGATGGACCTCTCGGAGATGCTGCAGTGCCTGGAGCGGTGCAGTGGCAGCTGTTTGTGTATGACCTCTGACCCCTGAGCCGCGCCAACAATCCGCGTGCAGCACTGTTCCTCAGCAGTTTGGTTCAGTGCCAGAGCTAAAATAGGTCTTGTTCTGAACTTCTTGTGTGCATATTCTCCAATCCATGCTTTGTATCTTTGGGATTCTCTGCGGCAATAAAAGCAGGTTTTCTTCTTCTGAAATAAACCAAGCCTTGGTGGGAAATACATTCTGAAACCAGGACTACGATGCAATTTTAGTGTTGTGATTACTGTGAGAAGAAACATCACCTTTTTACGACTATTATGACCAAACAACACTGAAATACTGAGTTTGCCCTTAACGGCTAGCTTTATGAAATCAAACTTCCTGAAAAAAGAAAAGTGATGATATCAGCACATAAACACAGATAAAAAAGTACTTTACATGTAGTTTGACTTTTTTGGAGTATAGATTGAACTGGAATTACTCATTGTTACGATTCTCACCATATTTTTTTTAACCGCTTACAATTCCTTGAATAATTACAATTATTGATTACTTGAATAATCTTGACACTCGCATAAGTTCTTGACACGCGCACAAGTTCTTGACATGCGCACAAGTTCTTGACACACGCATAAGTTCCTTGCTTTTTGTCCCAAGCCTGAAAAATGGCATGGAACTAAACCAAAACTTGTGAAATTGAATCTTGTTTTAAATGTGAATATATTGTGCAGGCTGCGAATTAGACGGGGGCCCGGGGCCCGCAGTTGCCCCTCCTCGAAAAAAAAAATAAGATTTAACTAGTAATTTGGCCATATTCGGGGCATTTTCATCTCTTAAGTTTTGTTTTGACAGACATACTTCTCATTGGCCGAGCGGTCTCCGTGATGTAATATCGATGAAAGCGGGCATCTGATTGGCTGCTGCGTTCCTGTTGCGTTCACGTGTCCTCGGAAATGCCCGGTCTGATTTTCGGGGCAATGTATATTATGTTAGTAGTTTATTTTGTAGGACGTGATTTCATATATTCCACAAGATCACCTTGTGTCAAATGCTGTAAACAGTATTTATTTTGTATTCAAGAAATATTATTATATTGAAAAACAGTTTTAAAGATCATGATCTCTGGTTTATATGATTCAGTATTTGTGCTCTTCATATCAAATAACAGATAAAAGTACTTTAAATTGTTTTACATGCTAATAACCAGGTTTAAAACAACACATTTATCTTGTTCTTATGACGCCGCGATGCTGCGCGCGCTTGTGGGCCCCTGAAATTGCTTGGGGGCCCCCCAGGCCCCTATCTATTTCTCAGCCTGTTGTGACATTGTGTATTCCTAACACTCTACAACGTTACAGTGTGATTGGTGCTCTTGCATGCTCCAGAACTGGTTTCAATAGCATTGGTTAGGCTTCAAAATAAGGTTCCATAGTAAACTATTTATAACAAAGTAATAAGCACTGGTTATTTGATTAGCACTTGCTAGCCTTTGTAGACAATACCTTTTTATAAGTGTTAAAAATGTGTGTTATTCAGAAGAGCTTTATGGAACATTTTTTCCAATAACCAAGTGATAAATGCTTAATGCAATAAACAAATAACTAGTGCTTATTAATGCATTCTAAATTGTTTACTAAGGACCCTTATTTTTTAAGTGTTACCAATAGCGTCTATTAGTAACACGATCAATGACAATATTAGTAATTAATGTAGTATTTAATGTATGTCTACAGAGTCCATAAACACAGGGGTGAATGGGCTTTTTGCAAATAGAAACACATTTATAACCCTGACAATGAGAGAGACCCCATGTGCGTTTATTATAACAGTCTATTCCAAATGGCATAGTAACGCGCTGACCATCGTCCCATGTCCGTACTATACAAACAGACACATATGGAGTTCACGGGCCCATAGACAAAAACAGGCTCTAAATGTCACAGAGGGAGAAGAGACAGCTGGGCTTTGTCTGTTCATTTATTCTCATTCAAAAACAAGGACTATTTCCTCTCCAGTTTTGATCCAAGTTGAGACAAGGAAACAGTGTTAGGGCATCAGGGCCAATTCTCACAACAAACACATGGATTGACAGTAATATGTTGTTTGTATTGTGCCAGTTTTAGTAGGAATACAGCTAAAAGATAGTTTACTTTATATGAAGGGGAAACATGACAAGAACAGGGCCAGAATGTTGTTGCTGACTGAAAAGTAGGATTATTTATTTAAAATTTAAATTATTTAAGTCATTTTGCCATTTTTGAGTAGTTTCAAATGAAAGGGTTAGAGTTGGGGGATAAGAAAATTGAATATCTAGATATTTTATTGACATTATTGCAGTGACAATATTCAGACAAAAGAATGGCAGAAATGAGCTAAACGTGCCGATAAATGTCAGGGTTTAGGTTGAATTATTGCACAAAATGTGAATTGACAGTCAATTTAAATATCATTTGAACTTATTTATGTTAAAATTATAATATTACAATGTCAATCAAATATATTTAAAATTCAACAAAAGTGCAATTAAAAAAAAAAAAATCACTGTAAGTTTATGTTCTTCATAGCATTATACTTGATATAAACATGTTGCACATCTCCAAATCAACAATTGTTAAACCTCCCACCTCCAAACGAGGAATTATAACTTGAACTCTTGATCTTATATACAAATACAATGTTGTTATGATGCATTCACTTCCTCAATCACTAATGGTTAGAAAACTGTGTCATTTTCTTTTGTCATGTTATTCAGCCAGATCTGAGGCTTTTTGCCAAGACAACAAAGGTTATTTATTTATTTGCCTTGATGCATTGTTTAGTTGCATGACTCAGAGGTAAGGGGTGGTTATGATGAGCGATATGATAAAGCCGTACTGCTCTCACAGTGGACAAATGTACTTGTATGTCAGATTTGAACTGCAGTCTCACACGTGTCGGTGCTACTTTGCTATATTATACCACTGCAAACTAAAGACAAGAGGGTGGAAACCATGACAGTGTCTGTGGATGTGGATGTGTGCGGGAGGGGCAGCGATGGTTGCGTTGTTAAGCTGTTCCCTCGGTAACCCAGGACGACAGAGTGTCCAATCACAAACAGCAATCAAACGGAGTAAAAGAAGACGCAGAGAATGGCGAGCTGGACACGTTATCTTGTGTTTGGGAACAGGGATGCTTCAAAACATGTATTATTAAGAATTTCTGAACTGAGGAAAGTTGTAGAGTGAGTTGCGGGGAGAGACGGTGGAGAGACATTCGGCAAACTGTCGTGGCCGGGAAGCGAAGTCACAACGCATCGACAAACACATTGTTTGACAGTAATATGTTGTTTGTATAGTGCCAGGTTTAGTAGGAATACAGCGAAAATATAGTTTACTTTAGATGGAGGGGAAACATGACAAGAACAGGTCTAGAATGCTGACTGAAAAGTAGGATTATTTAAGTAATATAAGTAATTTAGCCATTTTCTAGTACTTTCAAAAGGCAGGGTTTGGGGTGGGCAGTTAGAAAAATGAATATGTAGATATTTTATTTACATTATCGCGGTGAATATTCAGACAAAAGAATGGCAGAAATGAGCTAAACGTGCCTGTTAATGTCATGGTTGAGGTTGAAATATTGTCAATTTAAATATCAATTTAACTTATTCATGTTTAAATTCAACAAAAGTGCAAAAACCATAACAATACAATATAATACAATGCTACAGCTCAACAGACTTTTATACATTCTCACATTATTCAGACAAACACAAAGGATATAGTACGAACTTGGTGACAAAATGTTCTTGTCTTATTATTCCAAGAAGTTAAAGGTGCACTAGTTTGACTTTGTATGAATCATTACCCTGCTCCTACTCTACTATTGCTAAAACATACAGTTTCTTGGAAAAACTCTTGTAAATTGTAGTTAGTAGCGTCTCCATAAAAAAATGAAAAAATGAGAAATGCAAACCTTTCTTCAGAACATTTAAGCAGTGCACGTGGAAAGAAAAAGTATTTACCATATTTTCCGGACTATTAGTTGCAGCTTTTTTCATAGATTTGGCCGGGGTGCGACTTATACTTATATTTATACACTTATACTTATACTGACTGTGATATTATTTGTTATTTTGATACTAGCAACCAAATTTCATACTCCAGTGCAACTTATATATGTTTTTTTCTTCTCTATCATGCATTTTTTGGCTGGTGCGACTTATACTCCGGTGCAACTAATAGTCCGGAAAATACGGTAAATAGATTCCTTAGCTCATCGAAATACAATGCTCTGCAAAAATAAAAAAACAACCTCAAATTAGTAGCATATCATTATTATTATTATTAGTATTTTCACATCTTTTAATGACAACAAAGACACAGAAAGATAGAAAGTATACAGTAGTTCAAAAGAATTGCTAACAACCTTAAACATATTCATGTAATTAATCTTTTCTATAGGAGTCATTCTGCTGTTGTTGTTTGTTTCCTTTGTCCTTTAATGTCTGTTTCACTATGAATAATTTCCTCTGCAGAGTACAGCTTGGATATTATAGGCTAATAACTATAACTACATGGATCTTGCCCTACATTTCAGCAAGCGTTCTTTTGATGCAAGAAGAGAATTGGAGTGGAGCGCATATCACAGACAGAAAAGTACATTTTGGACCGTTGCATTTCAGGACACTTTTTTTCTTCTTCCTGTGGCTCGCTGCACACTCCAGGATTCAGTGGGATTTAGTTCTAGGGGCTCCTCTGTCACTCTCTGGTTTTGTTGGGAACCATGGGACCGATCCTAATGTGAGCGCAGTTTTATGATTATTCACAACGAGCCGCAACAACAAATGATCTAGAACCTGACCTGCTAACCCTGTTTTACATTTGTGTCTAGGAACATGCAAATCCCCTTTTTATTTGTATTATTACATATTATTATTATTATCATTTTTTTTTTTTTTAAATTAAGTATATTGTTAGGTTTGGGCACTTTTCCTCCCTATTTGTTATAATAATATTTTGTCTGTTCAGTTTTTGTCTAATGATCTGTTTAGTTTTTTTCATTAGATTGGCTCCCGGTCGCGGGTGCGCGCCCTGGAGCCTTTAAATGGAGACCGGATGGGCTCAGCGCGCTCTCTCAGCTCGGCTCCGCCCATCCCGCTACGGTCCCGCTTCGTAGACGCACTCGGCTCGCCTGCTCCCAGCTGGCTCTCACTAGCTATAGCAATAGCCTGTTTTGTTTGGCCTGGTGGGACCGGTAGTCCCATTTTCGCTTTTGTTTGGGGCTAGATAGGGGGTTTGGTGTGTCCTTATTTTTGTGCTTTAGTTAGAGGTGTCGGCACCGGCTTCGACGGCCCTATACGGGGCTAGCCCGGTGTCGCTCCTATTTTATTTCTGTTTGGCTGGTCCACCAGGTCCACCTTTCTTTTTTATAACTTTGGGGTGATTTTTAGGGCACGGGGGTTCGGGAGTTAGCATTTATTTTGGTGAAAAACCTAATAAACATGTTGAAACTTGACTTCGTCTCCGTGTCCGTTTAAATATGTTAAACCTCTCTTCGGGGTCATAACAATATAGTTTATTATTATTTTCTTTTTTTGTGTGTATAATTTGTATGTTGCTTTTGTCGTTGTTTGTTTTGTCTCACTAAAAATAAATAAATAATAAACATGCAAAGAACATGTAGTTCAAGGAGGAAAAAGACTAAAGAATGCAAAATAACACAAAAAATACACACAAAAACCTGCACAAAGAAAAAGCTGGACCAGGAAGAACATACAGCAAGTAAAAGAGCAAAGTAGAAAATAAGGGAGTGGCATCAGAAGAAAATAATTATAATAAAAAAAATTAAAAAGCACTCAAGTTCTGAATAATTCTCCCATTTTGCCAATTTTTTTGTGTCTATTTTTACGTGTTTTTTTAAGACATATCAGTGGAGGGAAGATATGATGTATTATTTTGACATGTTTGGACGGTAACGGTTGCCAACGTGCGGCGAAACATGTCATGGTGATATCATTTCTTACCTGTAGAGCTCCTGCAGTTGTTGACACAATCCCAGCATGCACCACAAAACTCCACAGAGGCAGTGATGGCGGCGGGGAAATTAGATTGAAGCTAACGGTGTCGTCCATCAACTCATCGAACTTTATCGGAGTGTCAGAGATTGTGGATTATTTCTGCGCAACAGGATGAACACATGATGGAGAGACTGGATTCACAAAGCTCCAGATTGACACGAGAAGTACATTTCTGTAACAGACTAGTCGTGAGTCAATATTAAGCTACAAATGTATCTCTGCATTCATTTGAGTTTTATTTTGGAATTGCTTTACCCATCGTCTCATAATGATTCAAACTCTTTATCAAAAATGTGTATTGGCGATTCTATTCATTTATTAATCAAGCGAGTGAGAGAAGAATGATCACAATTGTGTTCCAAAAGCAGTGTTTGCATAATTGACTGTTTATTCAACCACAAACTAAAGTTCAATCAATGGTTTTTGGGTGTTTATAACGTTGACTTCACATTGCAACTTGTTTTTTCTATCACAATCACATCATTTTACGACAATGTTATTGGTAAAGTGCTGTGCAATAAAGTATATTTCTCACAAACATCTCCATATAAATTTTTGATGGTGTTAGAAGGTGAAAAATGAAGATTTAGGACGCAATCGACACAATCTATTCCCTTCAAAAGCACACTAGTGACAGGTAAGGCACGCTAATGTTTAATCTGATTAGTTTTAAGACTTGTTATTTACGGCTTCATTTGATTACAAAGATAAACTTCAATATCTACATTTCAGACTCGTTTGCCGTTCTTTACAGCTAATTCTTCTCTGTGTCTTCGGCAAATGTTGTAGCTCTGATTGATACGGACAAAAAATTAAACCAATGTTGTATTTAATCTTCAGCCACACAACGTAATGAACTCTTGGAAAATATTCATCCTCTATGCAACAATTCTAGTTTTGAATGCACTGTAAAAAGCACGTTTTGGAACCTTTTTAGATGTATTTAACTTTAAACATGTAAACAGAAACAATACGCTCTGTACATTGGCTACAGAGCTACAGTCTGTTCAAACACGTCCCAAAAGACCGTGAGAATACGTGCTTTAAATTTCACAATCGTTTAAATGAATGAATCTGTTGTGTCATTAGAGCTACGAGATCGTTTATGGTGATATTTCCTGAACGATGCTCCGTCAGCACGGTCCAACTACCACCTTCGTTCAAATAAACACTATCATTACCGGCTATGTGGAAAGTGACGTTGATTCATTTTACTTTTAATAGCATTGTGCACCGACCCTGTCTGCGTGTTTCATTAACTCCCAAAGTTTTAGTGTTGTTTTTGTTTTGCTTGAAAGAAATTGAATCTGTTGTTTTTTGTGCCATTTTAAAAAAGGTCCTTTGTCTGTCATTCATCCTACTTATACCAGGAATTCATGTCAGTTTTATGATTTGGATTGAACTGTTGTTGTTGTTGCTGCAGTTGTTGTTGTAGTTGATGTTGCGGTTGTTGTTGTTGTAGTTGTGGTTGTTGTTGTTGTGGTTATTGTTGCAGTTGTTGATGCGATTGTTGTTGCGGTTGTTGTTGTGGTTATTGTTGCGGTTGTTGTGGTTATTGTTGCGATTGTTGTTGCAGTTGTTGTGGTTGTTGATGCAATTATTGTTGCGGTTGTAGTTGCGATTGTTGTTGTGGTTCCTGTGGTTGTGGTTCCTGTGGTTGTTGCTGTGGTTGTTGTTGTTGCTGCTGTGGTTGTTGATGCGATTGTTGTGGTTGTTGAGGCAATTGTTGTTGCGGTTGTTCTTATGGTTATTGTTGCGATTGTTGTTGTGGTTCCTGTGTTTGTGGTTCCTGTGGTTGTTGCTGTGGTTGTCGCTGTGATTGTTGTTGTAGTTCCTGTGGTGGTTGTTGTTGTTGCTGTGATTGTTGCTGTGGTTGTTGATGCGATTGTTGTTGTGGTTCCTGTGGTTGTTGTTGTTGCTGTGGTTGTTGAAGCGATTGTTGTTGTGGTTCCTGTGGTTGTTGCTGTTGCTGTGGTTGTTGAAGCGATTGTTGTTGTGGTTCCTGTGGTTGTTGTTGTTGCTGTGGTGGTTGTTGCGATTGTTGTTGTGGTACCTGTGGTTGTTGTTTTTGTTGTTGTTTTGCAAGCATATGAACAGACCTCAAACACACATTTACCTTCATGTGGAGGCGATCCTTCGGGAGGTCAGACGCCTTGTTTAATTCACAGCTTGTAATGTCATTTTAAAAGACTTTTGCGCCTTCTGTTCTCAGTTTGACACGTGTGAATTGGTTCCAGGTTCTTCTCATATTCTTGTTTGAATGTGTCACTTTTGAAAGTCCAAACATCGCGGCAATATTCACAAGTGCAATAATCTATGCGGCTTCAGAGACGTTGCTTCAAATATCGTTTTCTATGTTTTATTGTGTAAAGTTTAACACATGAAACTTAGAACAGACACAAAACAAGACCAGAGAGCGAAAATAAAAATATTACAAATGGAACAATCAACAAAAGACACTCTTACAACGCAGAATAATTAAAATAAAAGTCCCATTGTGTCCAAAGGCGGTCAAATATGTAAATTTCCAAATTAGCGCTCTACATTTCTAAAAAATAAATGCGTGAATTGTTTGATTTTGGTTATGCAACGAAACAAACTCAAATGGAACTGACTTATTGTTGCGATAGTGTCGTCCAGACTCGACTTCATAACTCAATATTTGCATGTGCATTACTTGAATAATATAGTGACGTATTTAAATTAGCAGTGGTTCTGATATAAACGTTCTATGCCATTCATTTTAAAGAGGCGGCAAATAAAAACATGCATTTTTGACGCTTGTTTGGGTAAATGTTCTTGTTTAATTTATGTTATATTAAGCTTCCAGGTACATTCTCTAAAATTCAGAAATTTAAAACTACACTACACATTGTCACGTTCATGTTTTATAACGACGCTCTGATGTACGCCTGGGAAATACAGTGATGAAAGTCTTATCGTGATCTCATCCCCGTGACGACAAGCTATTTTGGAAGTCGAGATATGGTAACTTTCTGTTGAATCCAGTTTTATGCTCAAATTAGGACGACTTTCCCCACCCACTTCTCCTATTGGTCAGCCTCTGTAAGACTCCGAGTGACTGACAGTTAGATTTAACCAATTGCAATAAAGTGTGGACCTTTCGAAGATGCAGATTATCTAACTTACCTCTTCAGAGCAATGTAAAGATACTACATTTACATAAATCGTAATAAAAGCGTGATTTGGTTCCAAGGAAATCGTGATATAAAATGTTTGTCATATGTGGTCTGGTTTGCAATGTTTGGAGGAGAAATGCTTTGGAGTTGTTCACAAACTATTCGCAGATTCACCAGTTCATAACATGACAGAATAGGTTAATATAATATAAAAACATGAGCTGCACTAAATACATACATGTACATATTTGTTTTATTCACTATTTAGTCACAGATTTTCATTGATTGACCTTCTTCAGCCCAAATTTACACGACAAAATAAGAATATATTCCACACTAGTGCAAAGAATGCTAAACACGATAATATTAATAATGCAATACAAAAACATATATATAGTGTTACATTTTGGATGTATTGAAAGCTATGTTGTTATTACTGGACAGACCTTGCTCAAAAGTACAAAGTTATAAGGGAGCAGTAATGGTTAAATATATGTCCTTCACTATAATATGGTCACCCAGGCCATCACTCTGAAATCTATTATTTGTGTCAGATAAATGTATTGCAAAGATTGACCATTTGCAGTTGTCATGGGGTTGCTTAATTTGACCTGTCAGTCAAATTTAATTGGCTTTTGTGTGTCTGTGTGGCATCGTGCCAGTGTAATCCATACAGATGCTATTGTTTGACTCAGAATCTGGTATATACAGTAGATGCTCCCAGACACAAATGCTGCCACTAACAAAAAAGTTGCACAATCTAATATTTCTTTCATTCTTTCTGCCTATAATCATTTGGTGAGAGTCATAACTATAAACCTGCTCACAGTCTTTGGTGAATGTATAATAGGATCAAAATTCTCACAGCTTTCTTTGTCAAAGGGTGTGGAGGTTTAGAGTCTGCACAGACTCGACTTAATCATAACTATACCCATAACCATAACCTGTTGACAGTCTAATTTTGATGTTATAACAAATCCTCAGTGTTTTTCAGTTGGTTGACATGTCGCTTCCTCTATCGGTTTTAGAGACAAACGATATTTGGCATTGATATATCTTTTGCCCTGTGGTCCCTCAGATTTGGCTTTTTGAACAGACTTATGAGTAAAAATGTAAAGAGCAATAAGACACAAAAATAATTATACATTTTTAACAAATTTAGCATTTGTGATGTTTACTTCAACTTAAAGGCGCAATGGACTATTTTTCGGCGATTTGAGAACGCAGACGGACGCAGACGTGTTGTATCAGTCCACACTCCCCTGTGCGGACTGATACAACACACTTGTGCGTTTGTTTATTAGCGCAACGGATCGCATCGCATCTCTCGTCTCCCGTAGATTTCCGTCTTTTTCGGAGTCAGCTCGAACTGTCTTTCTCCGTCTTCATTTTGCCCCGTACACTGAGGGAACTATATTATGATAGATCCATGCGCTTAGACACGCGGAAACGTGGGGACGAGCTGCACGCGGCTGCAGGTGAGCGGTAGGTGCGTTTTGTGATTGATACGTGGCAGGACTAATCGGCAGTCCACGCCACGAGGAAATAAGACTCAGATTTGGGCCAAAAAAATGGTCCATTCAACCTTTAAGTTAGATCTGTGAGCCTTGCTATGGAATTCAAAGTCTAAATATCGGTATCATAAAAAATCTATTACAGCTACAGCAGCAAGTATAATCCATATCGAACCATTCCTAGTGTTTTTTACCAAGTGACACATATCTCTGCACTAATGTAAAGTTGGAACGTAATTGCACCATTGTAACTGGATATATTCGATCTGTCCGAGTCCCCCGAGGTGGCAAAACCAGTAGCTTATACCAAAGACGACGGCAACGTATTCCTGTCAGATGTTTTGTGTAAGATGGAAATGTGCTGGAAAAAAGGGCAAATAATGGCTGGTCAACTTCTATTAGTGAAATGCAAGTTTTTTTGGAAGTTCCTGGAGTATGTAGAGCCGCACGTCGCTGAGGAAACGGGAGAGCGAGAAGAAACTACCTGAATGTGTTTAGCATTTTCTGGAGATTCACCTGATCGTATTGACCTGGACTACGTAGAGTGTAAGGGTATAGAGTGTAAGGGTGTAGAGTGTAAGGGTATAGAGTGTAAGGGTGTAGAGTGTAAGGGTATAGAGTGTAAGGGTATAGAGTGTAAGGGTGTAGAGTGTAAGGGTATAGAGTGTAAGGGTATAGAGTGTAAGGGTATAGAGTGTAAGGGTGTAGAGTGTAAGGGTATAGAGTATAGAGTGTAAGGGTATAGAGTGTAAGGGTATAGAGTGTAAGGGTATAGAGTGTAAGGGTATAGAGTGTAAGGGTATAGAGTGTAGAGTGTAAGGGTATAGAGTGTAGAGTGCAAGGGTATAGAGTGCAAGGGTATAGAGTGCAAGGGTATAGAGTGTAAGGGTACAGAGCATAGAGTGTAAGGGTACAGAGCATAGAGTGTAAGGGTACAGAGCATAGAGTGTAAGGGTACAGAACATAGAGTGTAAGGGTACAGAGCATAGAGTGTAAGGGTACAGAGCATAGAGTGTAAGGGTACAGAGCATAGAGTGTAAGGGTACAGAGTATAGAGTGTAAGGGTACAGAGCATAGAGTGTAAGGGTACAGAACATAGAGTGTAAGGGTACAGAGCATAGAGTGTAAGGGTACAGAGCATAGAGTGTAAGGGTACAGAGTATAGAGTGTAGGGGCGTAGAGCATGGACCCGTGTCATGAGAACGGGTCGTGTAGCGCGGAGGGAAATCCGGCGGCGTGAAGGAGGAGTGCAGGTGTCAGACAGTGTGGACACAGTGGCAGGAACGGGAATAATGAAGTTGAATATATGCTCTGTCCTGGTGAACACTGTGTGGGAGCTGCAAGAGGAGAAACGCAGAGCAGAGAACCAATGAGAAGAGGAATAAAGTGTCATATGCTGAAGTCAAGGGAAACGAACCGGCCAACAAACCGCACAAATTGAGCGACAAATTCATGACGGATGAAAAGAAGAACTTCCTGGTCGTTAACTGTTCAGCAGCTATGCAAGGAAAATGAGAAAGGATCAGTTTGGTTTTGGGCGTAGATTACCGTATTTTCCGGACTATAAGTCGCACCAGCCAAAAAATGCATAGTAAAGAAGAAAAAAACATGTTGCACTGGAGCATGAGTAAAAGTTTAAGTATAAGTATATAAGTATAAATATAAGTATAAGTCGCACCCCAGCCAAAACTATGAAAAAGGTGCAACTTATAGTCCGGAAAATACGTTATCGGAAAAATCAGATTTTTTTCAAACTCCCCTGTACTTCACGTTACTTACTTACTTACAATACTTACAATACTTTCAGGTTTGACTGTCCGTCTCTCATCCAGTCACTTAGTTGTGAGTGTTGGCCTGTTGAGGCGCCTCTAACTCGGGGGACGGAGACTTTTAATGCTTCTCCTTCAAAGCTATTGGCCCATGAGGACATTAGCTTGGACTCTGCCTTGGGACAGATTAGCTGCCAAAATAACATTTATTCTTTCAGCCGTGTCCCGGGGCCTTCTGCTGGATGTGAGTTTAAACAGGAGCCTCTGAACCCTGGGGCCCCTCCCTCACTTCTTTGTAGCAGTTCAAACTCCACTCAATCAGCTCCTGTAGAATGCTGTTTATAACCACATTATGCACACATGCGAGAGACTGGCACAAGCAGGAGGGAAGAGACACCAGTCGGGACAGAAGAGACACCAGTCGGGACAGAAGAGACACCAGTCGGGACAGAAGAGACACCAGTCGGGACAGAACAGAGACACCAGTCGGGACAGAACAGAGACACCAGTCGGGACAGAACAGAGACACCAGTCGGGACAGAACAGAGACACCAGTCGGGACAGAACAGAGACACCAGTCGGGACAGAACAGAGACACCAGTCGGGACAGAAGAGACACCAGTCGGGACAGAAGAGACACCAGTCGGGACAGAAGAGACACCAGTCGGGACAGAAGAGACACCAGTCGGGACAGAACAGAGACACCAGTCGGGACAGAACAGAGACACCAGTCGGGACAGAACAGAGACACCAGTCGGGACAGAACAGAGACACCAGTCGGGACAGAAGAGACACCAGTCGGGACAGAAGAGACACCAGTCGGGACAGAAGAGACACCAGTCGGGACAGAACAGAGACACCAGTCGGGACAGAACAGAGACACCAGTCGGGACAGAACAGAGACACCAGTCGGGACAGAACAGAGACACCAGTCGGGACAGAACAGAGACACCAGTCGGGACAGAACAGAGACACCAGTCGGGACAGAAGAGACACCAGTCGGGACAGAAGAGACACCAGTCGGGACAGAAGAGACACCAGTCGGGACAGAAGAGACACCAGTCGGGACAGAAGAGACACCAGTCGGGACAGAACAGAGACACCAGTCGGGACAGAACAGAGACACCAGTCGGGACAGAACAGAGACACCAGTCGGGACAGAACAGAGACACCAGTCGGGACAGAACAGAGACACCAGTCGGGACAGAAGAGTCACCAGTCGGGACAGAAGAGACACCAGTCGGGACAGAAGAGACACCAGTCGGGACAGAAGAGACACCAGTCGGGACAGAAGAGACACCAGTCGGGACAGAACAGAGACACCAGTCGGGACAGAACAGAGACACCAGTCGGGACAGAACAGAGACACCAGTCGGGACAGAACAGAGACACCAGTCGGGACAGAACAGAGACACCAGTCGGGACAGAACAGAGACACCAGTCGGGACAGAAGAGACACCAGTCGGGACAGAAGAGACACCAGTCGGGACAGAAGAGACACCAGTCGGGACAGAAGAGACACCAGTCGGGACAGAAGAGACACCAGTCGGGACAGAACAGAGACACCAGTCGGGACAGAACAGAGACACCAGTCGGGACAGAACAGAGACACCAGTCGGGACAGAACAGAGACACCAGTCGGGACAGAACAGAGACACCAGTCGGGACAGAAGAGTCACCAGTCGGGACAGAAGAGACACCAGTCGGGACAGAAGAGACACCAGTCGGGACAGAAGAGACACCAGTCGGGACAGAAGAGACACCAGTCGGGACAGAAGAGACACCAGTCGGGACAGAACAGAGACACCAGTCGGGACAGAACAGAGACACCAGTCGGGGCAGAACAGAGACACCAGTCGGGACAGAACAGAGACACCAGTCGGGACAGAACAGAGACACCAGTCGGGACAGAAGAGTCACCAGTCGGGACAGAAGAGACACCAGTCGGGACAGAAGAGTCACCAGTCGGGACAGAAGAGTCACCAGTCGGGACAGAACAGAGACACCAGTCGGGACAGAACAGAGACGCCAGTCGGGACAGAACAGAGACGCCAGTGGGGACAGAATTAAAGTGTGTTGCAGGAGTGTGAAAACCTTTGGGATGACAAAACTAATATGAATCAATTTATTTACAAATTGAGTTGAAAATTAGCACTTTACATTAGCTATAAACTACAAGCTTTGTTTTGTAACTACATACTATGTCTGATGCGTTGTCCCATTGAATAAATGAATGAATGAATAAAACAATATATATATAATATAAAATAAATCAGAAATTGAAAAAAAAAAAAAAAAATCTTGGTTATGTAAAAAGTATGCTCTGAAGGGGCGGGACATTATTGAGTTTACTGAGTTCAGTTTAAAAGTTTCACAACTTTCATGGTGCAAAGTGGAGTTTAGACATTGCAGTCACGTTACGACCTTAACGCGGGAGGAATTTAAAATTGTTTGCAGTTGTAAGACCCGACACAAAGTTTACAGACCACAGACCTGAGAACATTTTGAAAAGATTGTTGGTCTCACTCTCACTTGACGCACAGCTACACAACACAATTCTTGATTTTGGGAAAGATTTCTTACAAGCGGAGGAGAGCAAACGTGTCACGTGGCCAAATCTGCCTCTGAATCTGTACCGGGACAGATACGGTCCTTGTAAACTGCTCATAGAAAAGAAGGAAACTCATTTGTAAAAGTAAATCGGATTTGTCAGATACTTTGAGGGTTCTTGATCATAATTTCCTTTCAAAAGTTGCCACAGCCAATCTTCTGCCTCCGCCTGCAGCCGCTCCAAACTCAGCTTCTTTTTATCTGGTGTTATTCCTGTGCCAATGTCCAAACCTCCTCAGCCCGAACAGAAAAGAACATTTACAATATAAGAAAGATGTCTTTAGGTGGGAGCGTGGGTGCAGATGTTGGCTGGAGGTAGATATAATAAAACATATGCGTGTCTTTCATAAAGTATGTTTGGTTGTTGGCCACTCGGAGAGGAATATTATGTGATTTGGAACAGAGAACGCTGCAGATTTGACCAGAGTTGGCTCTTTTTATATTATGAGACAGCAGATTTTTAAAATTTATTATACATTTATATGTTTTTCAACCTGAGCGCCGTCTTTTCCCAGGCAGCTAGTTAAGTCTTTACAAGTATGTCAAACTCAATTTTAATTTCAAGGAAAATACTCCGTGCACTCCGTATAGGCAGCAATTTGTAGTTTATAGTCCTTTTAATTCATACATTTTGAAGAAAATTATGAAAATTGTCCCTATGTATCGTCCTGAAATACGGTCCAACGTCATCTCTAGTTTCCAATTTTAGCACTTTTAAAATGAACTTTTCAGTATGGATTCCTGTTCAAATGTATCATTCAGTATTGATATCCATTGTTTTGACAACTTTACGCAATAATTATCCAGTGTAAATCAGGATTACAATTATTGCTCTTATCAATTACAACATACATCATAATTTATTTTATTTTCTAATAATTGTCATTTAAAAAAAATGCACTATTGAACTATATTTCTAACTGTGGACATCAATAACATCCCGTGAGCCTTGTGTAGCCGTGCGCCTGCTTTCATATTGTCACATTATCACATTATTTAATTACATTTATCCAATATGATTCCATACACGGAAAATAAGGTTCAATAATGACTTTTCGAACTGACAGAAACTGCTCTCCAGATGCTAAATAAAACACTAACTGTTAAGTGGAAATCTGCACGGCTCGACTCCTTGGCACTGTGTTCTTGTCCTCCGACGGATCCTGTTTAAAACTCCCTTCACTTCCACTTTGTTGAATTAGGATAATGAAGTCCCCTGACGGTCTGTGCTGAGGCTGTGCTCTGGCTGGAGGAGAATCAGTTCAAGTCATTTTCAGGTTGACATTTCTCTGTGGTTTTAATAGAGTGGGGAAAGCAAAGATCCAGGACACTACATCACGATATGATGACATTTCCCCCCCTCAGTTTGACAGTCATTTCACATTTTGTGCAAGCCGCCACTATAGCAATGAACAATTCAGAACAATGTATTTAACGGTGAAATGTGCTCAAAATGTCACCCATAAACAGGAAGTTGAAACCCACGTTAACTTGAACCTCAGTCAAGACATTTGCAAGGCAAGGCAAGTTTATTTGTAGAGCACATTTCATACACAAGGCAATTCAAAGTGCTTCACACAGCAGGAAAAATGCATTCAAATCACAAAGAAATTACAGAAATACAATAAAATTAACTAAATTAAAAATTATCAATCCAACTGATTGTCTAAACTAATAAAATCACAAACAAACAAGCAGTTTTATAACATTCCTGATGATTCACAAAAAATATCATCCAACTATCGTCATCAGGAGAATCAAAATGTGTTTTTGATCATTCATTTTTGGCTGTGTGTCCTTAAGAATAAGGTAATGAGCCAAACTGGTCATCACTGTGAAGCAGCGATGTTGACAAGGCCTCATACAAAATACATGAGAAATCGATGCCATGTTGGGTGAAGATTGTCACTCAGACCTGTTTTCTCTTCAAACCTCTTGGCTCAGTTTGATAATGTGATAATAATGAAATGAATGGCTTTGGTCATTGGAGATAATGGAAAATGATGTACAAAATGTGAATATAATAAGGTTTTTAGCACTGCAACTAACGATTATTTTAGTAGTCGACCTGTCAGCGATTTATTTCTGTCGTTTTATTTACAAGTCGGTGTAATCCCTCATTCGTCCAGGCGTGTTCCATAGTAGAAAAAGCTTCAGTTGTAGTCATCTGGACTCAGTTTGAAAAAATAGACGTTTCGACTCTCATCCAAGAGTCATTGTCAATAACAGAATTTAGGTCGAGAACTCCGATATTAATACTGTTCTGTGGTAAGACCCGCCCATTGGGAGGAGCCTTCCTGAAGTAGAAAGAGTTGTTTGTTTCAACAGAAACTCCCCCTTGTATCTACCGAGCTAGCCTATTCAGAATCTTAATGGGCTATTAGAAACCTCTTTGTCTTTGTGAGACCCTGGCTCAACCACCCTGAGTACCTGATTAGCATCTGAATGTCCTTTACCTTTCCAGGGGTTCAGAATCCCATTATAAATAACAGGAAGATGAAACCTAAGCCCTCCATTTCTGTTTAAAGAAGGTCTTTCTTTTTTAACAAAAATAGCTTCCTTGACTCCTCTTTCAAACCATCTTTTCTCCCTATTTACAAATATCATTTACAAGTATCATTTTTGGGACATTTTGATTTAATAGAGTCACGTATGTTAAAAAAAAAGTATTTGTGTAAGTGCTTTAGAGTCTGTATAGTCTATATTATTAAAATATGACTATGATTATTTATTTTCCTAATTGAGTAGTCATGCGTAATAGTTGCAGCCTTAACCATAAGACTTACAGTAGTAACCATAGACAGTAAATATTCACCAAATCTGTCAAAGTTTTGCCACATAGACCAGGGATTTCACACCTTCCCGGCCCGATTTAATGATAATATTCCCTTTTTTTCTAAGATTTATTGATAAAATGGCTGTCCCTGCACTCGAAAATACCCGTCCACATTTTAAAATACCCCGTCCAAAAAGACGGGTCTCTATCTAAAAGCCTGAATTTGTGTGATTTAAAATCCAGGACAAGCATGTTTCTAAAGCCTAAATTGTAATAGCGTTGTGAGAAAAAGTCCCGTATATAAGGATGACCCAGTTCTTCACACTTTGAAGAGAAAAACACACATGTTCTGTGACTTTCATGCCCATTACAAATCCAATAACGCCTCTTTTCCCGGCCCTAACCAAGTGTGACCCCGCGACCCTGTATTCTTCTGTCAGTTATTTATTGTGTTGTTTTGGCTGAGGACATGGAGGCTTGTTGGTGGTATAACACTGGGACATTCTTGGTCTGACGAGTGCATGCTTCAGAGGTCGCGGGCTGGCCAATCGCGTTCCAGCTGCTCCCACGGTAACGCCGGCCAGGGGGAGGAGACTAGACTTCAGCTGGAGACCATTGTTCCGTGTTTGACAGAGCTACTTGTGAATTCCAAGTAAAGGATCAAGTCAGTGGTGGAAAGCACTTAACCCACACCGCTTTAAAGATGAGGGACAATTATTTGACGCTTTTGAGAAAATTTCATTTCCAGGAATCGGCTTTTGAGGCATGTTGTGCAAACGTGTGCTGGTAGTCACTCGGCTTAACATCCACACCCAATGTTGACACTATTTGTTTGAAGATGGGGTATTACACTTCTATGGGGTATTCATTGTTAACACATAGCATATATAGATCACTGTGCGTTACCAATTGCTGGTTTGAAAATGCTCTATTCTTCAAAATGAAAAACAATCTTATGCTCCATCTCATAAATTATGACACCATGGATTGTTTTGGATTGTTTAATATGTTGGGCCAGTGGTTCCAAGTACAAAGCAAACAAGAGGGGGGACCAGGCACAGCCCTACCTCACCCCTCATTCCAGAGTCAGTGGATCCGTCAAGTGACCCTTTGCTTTAATACTTGATGTTGTCATAAAAAGCCCCAATATTTTTGAATTATTAAATCCTCAAGCAGAAATGTGTGCAACTCTTTCAATAAATAAGGCCACGTAACGGACTCAAAAGCTTTCTCAACATCCAAACGTATTATTCCTACCTTGATTTTTTGTTTTGTGGTTCATTGTGACCATCTTATGTTATCTTGTGTTTGTCGTTTGTTAATAAATCCTGTCTTTTTTGGACAGAATTGAGGTACAATAGTCCACATTCAGACTTGAGATCGGTCTGTATGAGGCACAGTCAAGTCGATCCCTCTCATCTTTAGGTATTAGGGATTTGACGGTGGGATCTCGGAGGGATCTGAGCTTTTTCAGGGCCTATTAAAGCCTTATACCACTCTGAGGTGAACCCGTCACTCTGCAGAGATTTGTTTTAATTGCCCTTTGAATTTCAGTAACAGTTATTTCAGCACCTACTTTTTTGTTCTGCTCATCAGTCGTGGCGGGTAAATTGAGAATATTGTATTTCTTCATTAGTGATATTTTGGTGAAAGTTTTTTCTGGCTATTTTGTATCTAAAAAAAATGTTTTTCTGCCTTTTATTTTCTAAACTTCCAAGATAACAATTTAGAGAATTTTTAACTATTTTCATATCTTTGTTTGGTAAAGAGTTTTCTTTAAATCACTTCTTTTGAGGCCAGGTCATTCAATTCTCTTATCTTTTTAATTTCCTGTAGCATTTGAGGGTTCTTGTTTTCGGCATGTTTAACTTCCAAAGGTTTTAATTTGTCCTATAAATCGTTTCATTTTTCCTGCTTTTGTTTCTTGCTCGCCGAGGTGAAAGCAATTACCTTGCCCTTTAATACTGCCTTCGCTGCACCCCAAAGAACGGGTGGAGAAAATTCACCATTATCATTTTCCATCATTGTTTTTCATTGTTTTTTCATTTCTGATCCAAATCTGTTCTGATGTAAATATGGCATGATCACTTAGGTCTATTGTACCTATGTCCACCTCAATGATTTTTGACTTATCTTATACACATAGATCTTATGTGGATTGGAAAAATGTGTATATTGGCGGGCATTGGGAATAATCTCGCTCCAGATATCAATTAATCCCATATTATGTATTAAGTCACTCCCTTTTAGAGCGTCAGCACAACACTAGCACACGCAAGTATATGAAGGTAATAACAGTACACACAGGAGAGCATTTTAAAAGTAATTTGTGCGTGGTAGCTCTCCACCGGTGACACAGCTAACATAACTTGGTAGCAAGAGTCAGTGTTTTAATTATTCCACTATTGAAGAAGCAGCAGTTCTCTCTAAGATGGTGTAAACAAATCAAAGCGCACTTTCTTCGATGATGGCCTGTCACCAAAAACAAACTAGCCACAACTTCTGCTTATCACGCACTTTCTGTCTGGACACATTTCTCCTAAGCCTGGACACATTACCTGAGCTTGTCACCTGTACAAAAACTGTGATTCAAATAGTTTTCGTTTTAGTACCCGGGAGGGATCCGAGATGACTCAAACATGCATGAATTACATTTTAAACCACTTGTTTTTGATGATGATGGAATAACATCTTTAAACTTTTATCAAAACTACAAAGCTCGTCATTAAGTTATTGTGTATACTAAGCCTGTTCAAAATACTTGTGTATACTAAGCCTGTTCAAAATACAGCCCACCTTCCAATTTATTTTCTTGTTCACCCGTTTATTCCTGGTTTATTCCTGGTTTAGACCTAGTTTAATCCTGGTTTAGTACTAATTTTGTTTGTTCCTTTAATTCTTCTTCTAGAACTGGTTAGATCCTGGTTTAATCTTGAGTTAGTCTTGGTTCAGATCCAACTGGTTCTAGTGTAATCCTAGTTTCAGTCTTTTTTCACATTTTGTGTTGTTATATTATAATTTTTTCAACACATCTTGTATTTTGTGCAATCCAATATTATGTAAAAAGTGGTGCATTGTGTAACTACCGGTATTCAGAATCCAGAGCCCTCGTTGAATACTGCTGGTGTACTTTACCCACCCTTCAGTGCTGCTGGGCAACCTGTCAGGAGCAACGCCCAGGGACCCATCTCCAGATCTTCTATTACCAGTTGAAATTGAGCAAGATGATTAGCTTATTGTGCTTTATAGATAAGGTTAACAGAGATTTATATTCAGATTTGACATAATAAAGGCTAACTGTGTCTGACCTGTGCTTTTTTAAAACAAAATCAGCGTCTTATTGTTGATCAAATGCAACTGTGCGTGTCCATTATGCTCCCATTGTGATTCATAGTTACTTTTTACTTGTCATTTTTTGCATTGATTCACCAGAACTTGACTGAATGACAAAAACTATATGATGCAAACTATATTTTCTGTATTAGAGCATCCAGTAATTTATGATTTTGTTATGATATACTTAATATATTTGCCAAGCCATATACTGTAAATCAGTGAACCTCAATGAAACATAAATCAATCAATAAATACAAAATCTGGTTATAACGTTCGTGTTAATGGAAAAAGAAAAAAGACAAATCGTTGCTAAGTGGATTGTGTCAAAAGTGAGTTGGTAGGAAATGGTGTGGTCAGGAATTGTAAGGGTCATTTAAAGGCTCCGGCAGCAGAAGGCTTATAGTGGTGGATTCTGCAGAACAAGCACCGTCTCTCTTTCTCACACACACACTCCTGACATAACCTCCACACTCGCACGCTGTATTCATGTACTTTGAGTGGGTGCCAGATAAGCTCAAGTAATAACATTGCCATCTCGGCTAATTTTAGCTCTGCATTGAATGTGCTGTGAATGGTATTCATGGCAACATCTCTGGCTGAGCTTAGCACTGTTGGGTCTCTATGTCCGGTCTCACGCACACTGATAAACGTGTTCGCCATCAATGTCAAAATATTCTTCTTTTTACAGAATTTGCTGTGTTTTGGTTTTATGCACTAAAACTAAACATCTCAATTAGCAGTTAATACTTCTAAAGACAAAGCTGCCCAGAGTTAGACTGTGAGGCGACCCATCTGCACCACTGGGCCCAGCGATCACCACCAACCACTCATTGACCTTCACAAGGTGAAGTGTCTTGCCCAAGGACACAACAAAAGTATGCACTTGACCAAGGTGGGACAAATCGCTGGCCTTTGGGTTGGGTAGCAAATGCACTAACCACTAAGTCACCTCCTAGCACAGGGGTCTGCAACCACTGTCTCCTTCTTTTTCTTCTGACTCAAAAGCCACATTCGCTCTTTATAGCTCTTTGTTCTTCAATATAAAAGAATGTTTAGGAGAAGAGACTCATCACAGAGCACCATTGTATTTTTACAATGCTGCTCTAGTCTGTGCAGATCAAGAGGTTGATGTGTTATAAATATTGCATATTAAATGCACCAAAATGCAGGAAATTACATATAATTTGTTGAAAAGTTTGCAATCAATCTACAAAGTTGAGCAAAACTAAATGTTGCATTTACTTTACAATTGATTAATAGCAGCAAACACTTAATTTAAATTAAATTCAGTTTTTTCCTCACAACTTTGATAATAGCATGCGGCTCTACTACATCATTCACAACATTCCTAAAATTGACTTATTAAATGTTGCTATTATATATGAGTATAGATACGTACTTTGTTTAATGGTAAAAATCATTCTGTATTTGCAGTCGTACACATCCCACTTGCCTCCTTCATCTCACTCTGCTCTACTTTGTGGAGGATGAAGAACATCTGTAAACTGTGTCTTGCATAATTCTGAGTAATCACCTTTGAGAATAAGCCTGTTTTTGTGCTGGTTTTGTCCCGCCCACTGCAACAACAAAAAACATCACATTCACAGAAAGCTTTTTTCCCTTTAGATAAAAAATTGAATTGTCCTAATTGTCCTAATTTAATAGAACATTTTAATATTATTCTAAGATACTGGTACACTCTTATGGCAAATATTTACTGGCAAATATTTCAGTTATTTATCTTACCTTTTCTGTTTTAAAGGTTCACTATGTGTCCCCATGGAGACGTTATTGCGTTACCTTTATTCTTTAGACTTTATTATTTAGACTCCAGACTGCTTTCTTCTTCTTCTTTGGTGTTTTATGGCAGTTGGTATCCATAGTGTACCAAATGCTTTTCTGATTTTACTCTGTCCAGGCGTGTTGTGCGTTAGGCCCTTCATTTATTGTAATATATTTAACTGTTCTAGTCCCAGATCAAGTTTTGTTATGACTCATTGTATTTGAAAGTAAAGAAGTAATGACAGTTTTCATAGGATTGGTGCATTTCTAATTGGATTACATTATATTTTTCACAGTTGGCCCATCACTACACACACGATTTACATGCCCCCAACTATTTTTACCCGTTGTGTCATTTCCATACTTGGTTTAGTATCTTATTGTCCCATATTGAGATGCACCACAGTCGTCTTGGAATGGCCTTGGTCCAGCTTGAAGGAGGCAGTTGGCGCTCAGTGGTACAACATCAATGACTTGGCACTGGAACAAATGCACAGCAGCTCATTCTACTCAAACAGTGTGAAAGTGAACTGACAATACTTCAAAGTTGCTCCTGACGAATACCAGTCACTTATTCTTCAAATCTGTTCCCAGAGCGTGCATCCCAAATAGCTCATCTGTTCACAAAAGCATCATTTATCGGTGAAAATATCCACTGATGAAAGGGTTTTAAGAGCGTCACTTCAGCTACTACTTTTTATACTAATACTAATGTCACTAATACATTCAGAAATATTATGACTGTACCTAATATTTAAGCACAGTCGGCTCATGAGGAAACGCCAACCAATGTAAGGTCGGAGCACCTCCAAAGGGGAAAAAAAAACTTTCATTTCAATGTAGAAGAGCTATATTGTGCCAAATACAAAGACGTAGAGAAGAATAAAGTTGTCCAAGGGCATAAATCCGTCTAAATATCCAAGAATTCCACTGCGCACTACAACGTAAAGGTACGTACGAGGTAATGCATGTGTCAAGGCTCAATTTTGACTCGACTACGCTTGAAATGCAGATAATCCACCAGGAAACGTCTCGCTTAAAGGGTAAAAAAAGTTGTGTTTCCCATTGAGTGTTTTCACTTCGCTCCCTTTGACGTCCAACAATGAGAAACATCTGTCAGATCATTGTCTTTCCGTAAAATTGTCTGTATATCTTGTTTTTCTGAACTGAAAATGGCCATTTGTGTTTTTCATTTGACTGATTTAATGGATACCCTGTAAAATATTGAATTGTGTAACTTTAATTTATATTTATGAAGGCTTACTTTGACTTAGTATGTAACTGCCTCCTGGCCTTACAATATGACCTCCTATGAACTAAGTTTTCCCATTGTTTTATTATTATTATTTTTTTTTCCATCACACAAAACTGAATTGTGGCGTCAGAGGAAGCAGATCTATTGCGAGCTGCATTATAAATAGGTGAAACTTGTGTCGATTGAACACAAGGCACTGGTGGACAAGTATTTTTCAAGGGCATAATACAGTCTAAGGATTGCATAAACACTTACTTTAATCTTTGAGGATTTAAAGGATCTGGCCCTCTCTTCAGCTGGAGCTAACCCCGCACTTGAGATACTAAACCAGGGGACATTTGCTGACTGTCCTGGGCAGCTCTGACCTTCAGCCACCGCACTTTAACGGCTCATGTCTGTTACTCCTCATCCCTGTAAACCAAAGTCCACGCCGTTTCTGAACCTGCCTGACGTAATACAAACAGTGCAAAGGGGTCGTTCAAGTTCACAACTGTTCACAAACCTGCACTGATCAATACTACGCAGCTAGTTTTGTAGGCGAGGCAACACCATCACTCATATCGCAACTGACAAATTATAATTATATCTCAATAACACGATGGTCCTCATCTGACATAACATTTTATGTTTTTTTCTTCTTTTTTAAATCATGAAAATGTTGAAAAAGGCAGTTTTAGTTTGAATGATTTTCCTTTTTCAATCTAAATTAGCTTTAATTTACTCTCTTTTTTGTGAAGTTTGACTAACTTAAATGCTTGTGTCAGTTCTTTAAAGCCCTACGGGCTGTTCCTGAGCCCTTTGGAGAACAAACAAATTACTCTTTAAAAACCTGAGACTCCGTAGTTTTTTTCTCCTCCTTTTGTCTGATTTACTCTAATTATGAGCGGAAACAAGCTGAGACAGACACAGGTAGAACGTGCAAACTCCACACAGAAGGCTGTGGCAGAAAGGAATCAAGCCCAGGACCTTGTTGCTGTGAGGCGAGAGTGCTAACCGGACTGACAGTGGATTGAGCATTTGTAGGATGCTGACATTTTATTTTATAAAGCTGAAGCTAATTTGACTAAAAATGAGATTTAGGGACTGGAATAAATAAATACAATGTTCTCTAGGTCTAAACAGACATTTTGGATATTGCAAATAACTTCCAACTTCATGCTGTCGTAGCATTAACACTTGACAGTGCTTGACAAAATATAAAAGGAAAATATATTCAAGTCAATTTATTTTTGTAATGCCCAAATTCACAATAGCAGTTGTCTCAAAGTCGCCCGTTCTCACATTTGCGAGACGTTTTCCATCTGTGGAACCTGCAAAAGCACGACATGCAACACATCCCACTGGCTTGAATGTGCTGAGTGAGAATCACACAAAAGTTATTACCATTGTCAGTGAGCAAAATTTACAAACTAGGAACTTGCTTCAGTGTAAAGGTGCAACATAGAACAATGAAGAAGAATAATAGCAAAATATAGCCGCAAGCGGCAATGATCGGCCCTCGCTACGCCGCCGCCACGCCGCAAGAGGAGGGGGCGCTAACGCGCCCAATTGTCCTTTTATTACGCCTACTGCTGAATCTGTGACGCTGTCACATCTTCTCCCCTTTGTTTTACCATCAAAAAGCAATTTTATTTTGAATTCTTGGCAAAATGTGCGTGACTCTTTGAATAAAAATGTGGATAACTTTTGATGGTCCACCCCTGAAGATGAGTCTCACCAAATTTCAGGTTAATATGTCTAACGCCCTAAGAGGAGTTTGTAAGTCTAAAGTGTAAACATGTTCTGGCGATTTCCCCATTGGAATAACATGGAAGGTTTCGGTCATCGTTACGGCAACGCCATAACAATTATGACATGAGTCATTGACTTTTTTGATGAAGATGCCAAAATTGAGTTGTGTGTCAAATTTCATATAATTTCGCAAAACTAAATATTTAACCTCCATATAAAATCTGTAGGGGGCGCTGTGGCTCCAAATTAATTTATTTCACTTCAAGTAGGTTTAGGGCAAAGAGTTTAACAACTGATTCTAATTTGACGCAATTCGGACTTTATCTGCGCAAACGGCAGAAATGTTAAATTTGGGAGATTTCTGAAATTCTAGCTACAGTTTGCGGCTTCGCCGCACAGAGACCGTGACAGGTATCAATGTAATTTGGATAACTTTTGATGTCCCACTCCTCAGTAGCATTTTCACCAAATTTCAGCTTTTTAGGGCCACCACCCTGGGAGGAGTTCATAAAAGTACGACGTTTGGAAAAACTCCGAAGTCATGTTTAGCCATTTTTGAAGCAATATGGCCGACATTTGGTTGGGCGGACGGCGTTACCGTAATAATATTTTTTACTTCTCTTGTCACCATCTACCTCTGCGCCAAATTTCATGATTCTACGATCAGATTTTTTTTGGGTCATTTCCCATCTCTCAATGCATTTTTGGTACATTTGGGGGCGCTGACGCGCCAATTTTTTTTTATTTTAGAAAAGGGAAATAGCCAGAATGTAGAGAGGCACGATTTTTAGAGGTTTGCAATTTTTTGTGACTTTTCGTCAATGAAAATAGGGGGGTTGGTCCCGAGAAGAAAGAAGAAGAAGAAAGAATTAAAGCCGCAAGCGGCATCCAACGGCCCTCGCGGGCCGCCGGCCTTCCGACTCTGCGCTTTCGACTTGATAAAGATGGCGCCCTTATTGTGTGTTGAATTAAAAAAGAACTTGACAGACGGCGACACATTGGACATGGCCAATCCAGTGCAAATGAACACAAGTGTCAGTCAAATTTGCTGCTCCGCCGCACAGAGACCGTAGCACTTAGAACATAAATATGGATAACTTTTGATGCCCCGCTTGTGTAGATGATATTTCCCAAAGTAAAGCTTGATCGAGCTATTGCCCACGGAGGAGTTTGTTAAAGTGTGAAGCGTAAAAATGTGGTCATTTTAGAGATTTCGCTGTTTTCCCATTTCTGACATATATTTGCGGGTCAGCCACACAGAGACCGTAGCACTTAGAATCAAAATATGGATAACTTTTGATGCCTCGCTTGTGTAGATGATTTTCCCCAAATATGAACTTGATTGGACAATCGCCCTAGGAGGAGTTCGTTAAAGTGTGAAGTGTAAAAATGTGGTGATTTGAGCAATTTCGCGATTTTCCCATAAGGATATCATGGGATGTTTCTGTCATCGTTACGGTTACGCCGTACAAAATATGACTTTGGCTCTCATACTTTTATGATCAGGATGGCAAATTAGAATTTTGTGCAAAATATAATGTCATTTGGAAAAACTCTATTGTTTATAGGCCACTCTGAAGGCCAAATAGTCAGAATTCAGGGAAAAGTTTGCGGCTCCGTCGCACAGAAACCGTAAAAGTTATCCTTAAAATTTGGATAACTTTAGATGCCCCACTTGTCTAGAGGACGTACACCGATTTTGAGGTCGGTGGGCAAAACGTCCTAGGAGGAGTTTGGTAAAGTGTGAAACAGAAAAATGTGGATATTCAAGAGATTTAGCAATTTTCCCATAGGGATAACATGGGAGGTTTATGTCATGGCTACGGCTACGCCGTAAAAATTAAGGCATAAGTTTGATTGGCCTTTTGCTCGGGACCCCAAAATAGAATTTTGGGCAAAGTTTAGAACATTTGTGTAAAACCAGTTTTTGTCCATCAATGTTCACTCAAAGGCAACTCTGTAGGGGGCGCTATCGCGCCCATTTAAATTTTGTCATCCTAAACTGGTCCAAACTTGAAAGTTTAACAACTGATTCAAATTTGGTCCTAATCGGACTCGTTTTGATCAAATGGGAGCAATTTTTAGATCTGCAATATTCCAAAATAAGTTGTTCAACTTTGCGGCTGCGCCGCACACAGACCGTAAAAGGTATCTCAAAAAATTGGATAACTTTAGATGCCCCACTTGTCCAGAGGACGTACGCCGATTTTGAAGTCGGTGGGCAAAACGCCCTAGGAGGAGTTCGTCAAAGTTTGACGTGAACAAAATGGCTAACACAGCGTGTTTTCATTTTCAAAGGAAGATGGCGGCCATAGGGTAAGTCTGGGGGCGTGGCCACAATAATATATTTTTTTTGTCCTCACGAGAGGAATGCGTGTCCCGAATTTCGTAGCTTTACGCCAAAGTTGACCTCGGGGCGTCTCCCATAGGCGCAATGTATTTTGACTTTTGTCGGTGGCGCTGTCGCGCCATTTTTTAACGAAAAAAAAATGGCCCAGAAAAAATCAAATTTTTCGCCGATTCTGAATTTTGGGCAAAGTTTGGTGAGTTTTTGAGCATGTTCAGGGGGTCAAATTAGAGCTCAAAGCGCTGAAGAATATTTCTGTCATAGCAGGAGTAAGTATGCATGATCCATGCCTTCGGCATGGGCTAGTTCACTGTACTTGCCAGGGGCGACGGGGTACCAAACATGCGGGCTGTGCCCGCATGGTGTGGGTCCCTGGTCACTGACGGGTACTTTCGTTAATTTTGAGTGGGCTCCGCCCACTTTGTGTTTTTGGCCCTCTATACAGTAATAATGTTCAATTTTTGCATTACATGCTTATATGCACGGAACATGCAAAAGATGGGGAACGAATTCGTGAGCTACTTAGCGCAAATGAGTCCTGTAAATTGGGATGACGACCGCTTCGCGGTCGTCTTCCCAATTTAAAGTGCTCGTTTAGTGCGCACTTTTGCACAGGCTTCGCCCGTTTACAACGGTAAAGTTCCATTTTCCTACTACTAATTATTATGCACGGGGCGTGCATGAGTGGAGGAGTGCGTTAGTGAGTGTTTGGAAGTGGGCGAGCGCTTCGCGCTCGATTTCGTGCGCACTACGTGCGCGCTTTCGCAGCCGTGCTTCGCACGGCCTTACGAGATTAATAGGCCTCTCGCCAGCTTGTGGCGCTCGGGCCTAAATATATCAAATCAGGCATGCATAAAATCAAGAATTGACTAATAAAGTAAAAAATAAGGTATACTGGTACATGCAAAATTCACAGATGGTCAAAAATAGTGGGAAAAAGTGCAATAAATAATAATAATAATAAATATAGCCGCAAGCGGCAATGATCGGCCCTCGCCACGCCGCCGCCACGCCGCAAGAGGAGGGGCGCTGACGTGCCCCAATTGTCCTTTTATTACGCTAAACATAACTAAACATTTAACCTCCATATAAAATCTGTAGGGGGCGCTGTGGCGCCAAATGAATTTATTTCACTTCAAGTAGGTTTAGGGCAAAGAGTTTAACAACTGTTTCTAATTTGACGCAATTCGGACTTTATCTGCGCAAACGGCCGAAATTTTAAATATGGGAGATTTCTGAAATTCTAGCTACAGTTTGCGGCTTCGCCGCACAGAGACCGTGAGAGGTATCAATGTAATTTGGATAACTTTTGATGTCCCACTCCTCAGTAGCATTTTCACCAAATTTCAGCTTTTTAGGGCCAACGCCCTGGGAGGAGTTCGTAAAAGTACGACGTTTGGAAAAACTCCGAAGTCATGTTTAGCCATTTTTGAAGCAATATGGCCGACATTTGGTTGGGCAGACGGCGTTGCCGTAATAATATTTTTTACTTCTCTTGTCACCATCTACCTCTGCGCCAAATTTCATGATTCTACGATCAGATGTTTTTTGGGTCATTTCCCATCTCTCAATGCATTTTTGGTACATTTGGGGGAGCTGACGCGCCAATTTTTTTATTTTAGAAAAGGGAAATAGCCAGAATGTAGAGAGGCACGATTTTTAGAGGTGTGAACATTTTTGTGACTTTTCGTCAATGTTCACTGGGTGAAAAATAGGGGGGTTGGTCCCGAGAAGAAGAAAGAAGAAAGAATAATATTCCGATGCGAAAACAATGTTTCCCCTTTTTCAAATATCATAAACTATACATTTTCGGAAAGCGCTCGCGCTTTCCTACCTCATGGTCACTGAGATGACGACCGCTTCGCGGTCGTCATCTCAATTTAAAGTGCTCGTTTAGTGCGCACTTTTGCACGGGCTTCGCCCGTTTACAACGGTAATGTTCCATTTTCCTACTACTAATTAGTATGCACGGGGCGTGCATGAGTGAAGGAGTGCGTTAGTGAGTGTTTGGAAGTGGGCGAGCGCTTCGCGCTCGATTTCGTGCGCACTACGTGCGCACTTTTGCAGCCGTGCTTCGCACGGCCTTACGAGATTAATAGGCCTCTCGCCAGCTTGTGGCGCTCGGGCCTAATAAATAATTGGTTTGAATAAAAGGAAAAGTAACTTCTTGTTGCAGATTGGCACTACAAGTAATCATAGCTGCATTTTCATCCTCCTTATCTTGACTACAGACTTTAAAAAACATTCAAAGACACATTTTTATAACAAAGGCAATGGAATGACTAAATCAAAATTTCCAAAAAGAAACAATCATTTATATTTCGTATCGATAGTACAGTTTAATCTCTATTTTGGCGCCTTCAGTCACCACATTTGAACCTTCATTTGATTAAAAATGTGTTTCTCATGCACAATAAAAACAAAAATGTGACTAGTAAAGTATGCATACTACTAAAACCTACTTCACTGACCTCATGCAACTTTAAATACACCATTACACCTTTACTACTATATTTAATCAAGCAAGAACTACTTGTAATAGTTATTGGACTGTCTTCTGTGTACTCTTCTAACCTTGTCTAAAGCTGTTACTATGAGTTTCAAACAGAGTTCCTCGAGGCGCAGACAGTGAGACTGGCCCTGCTGCTGACTCAGAGGAGACGCTTTGCTCAGCGCTTAGGCATTTAGGTCATCTCCATTTTCTACAGCCACTGAAACTCTGCCGCACTTCGGTTCCTTCCCCGTGGCTCCGAGACTAGACTTCAGGGACGCTCTTTTTTCCCTCTGCGGTCGACGCTCGCTGTTCAGATACCGGCCCGGTCAGGACGCGGCAAAATGCGATCGCTCATGTTATCGCTCGTGTTCTCTTTGCGCCGAGGACGAGACAATGTCCACGGCCCGTTTGCACGTCGCGGGTCAGTTTCGCGTCCGCACGGTTCAGGGGACGGACACGGCACTGAGCGATGGACTAAAGAGATGTCCGATACTGCCCAACAGATCTACAGTTCACAAACGATTAAACAGATCCATTAGATTTGTGTGAATGTTCCTAATTGTGTAAGAGGTCCACAGCCAATCACCTGTCAGTAAAATATGGACGAAGACATTTGAGTGTGTAAAATGTCAGCGATTAAAAGTCACATTGCCCTATTCAATTTTTTTTA
Source organism: Eucyclogobius newberryi (assembly GCF_026437365.1). Lineage (NCBI taxonomy): Eukaryota > Metazoa > Chordata > Actinopteri > Gobiiformes > Gobiidae > Eucyclogobius > Eucyclogobius newberryi. The sequence goes on along the minus strand of NW_027315823.1, from coordinate 28,909,674 downwards.
TCTACCCCCTATACATTTATACAAAACGCTAAATTTGTTGTTTGAGACTAAGCGATGGGAGCGATGAGGCTCAGTGAAAACTCATCAGCATCTTTTTGTTGCGTAATATTGATATGATGGAGAAATGTTTAATTGAATACTATGGGATAACTTATATTTACTTTTTCATCACACTCAAAAAGGAGTCAAAGTGAAAGTCTTTCAAATTCTTCTCCTTTCGTCCAAAAAAAGGCAAAAGAAACAAGATGGTGTGATTGTATTACGTCTTTATTGTTTTATGTTTATTCACTCAGTGGTAAAGTCATAGGGGAAAACAACATCAGATCATGTCAGTTTGGTTTATACTGAGCAGGTAAAAAGACCCAAAATGCCCCACTTCCATTTTTGACAAGGAAAGTTGCTCTAATAATGTCCATCTTTCTAATATCTGATCTGTCATGTTTGAGTTTGAATGATGCTAAGGTCTATGAGTGACACTCGCCCTCCTCCTGCCCTCCTCCCCTTGCCCTCGCCCTCCTCCTGCCCTCCTCCTGCCCTCCTCCCCTTGCCCTTGCCCTCTTCTCGCCCTCCTCCCCTTGCCCTCGCCCTCCTCCTGCCTTCCTCCCCTCGCCCTCCTGCCCTCCTCCCCTTGCCCTCGCCCTCCTCCTGCCCTCCTCCCCTTGCCCTCGCCCCCCTCCCCTTGCCCTCGCCCTCCTCCTGCCCTCCTCCCCTTGCCCTCGCCCTCTTCTCGCCCTCCTCCCCTTGCCCTCGCCCTCCTCCTGCCCTCCTCCCCTTGCCCTCGCCCTCCTCCTGCCCTCCTCCCCTTGCCCTTGCCCTCTTCTCGCCCTCCTCCCCTTGCCCTTGCCCTCTTCTCGCCCTCCTCCCCTTGCCCTCGCCCTCCTCCTGCCTTCCACTCCTTGCCCTCCTCCTGCCTTCCTCCCCTCGCCCTCCTCCTGCCCTCCTCCCCTTGCCCTCGCCCTCCTCCTGCCCTCCTCCCCTTGCCCTCGCCCTCCTCCTGCCCTCCTCCCCTTGCCCTTGCCCTCTTCTCGCCCTCCTCCCCTTGCCCTCGCCCTCCTCCTGCCTTCCACTCCTTGCCCTCCTCCTGCCTTCCTCCCCTCGCCCTCCTCCTGCCCTCCTCCCCTTGCCCTCGCCCTCCTCCTGCCCTCCTCCCCTTGCCCTCGCCCTCCTCCTGCCCTCCTCCCCTTGCCCTTGCCCTCTTCTCGCCCTCCTCCCCTTGCCCTCGCCCTCCTCCTGCCTTCCACTCCTTGCCCTCCTCCTGCCTTCCTCCCCTCGCCCTCCTCCTGCCCTCCTCCCCTTGCCCTCGCCCTCCTCCTGCCCTCCTCCCCTTGCCCTCGCCCTCCTCCTGCCCTCCTCCCCTTGCCCTTGCCCTCTTCTCGCCCTCCTCCCCTTGCCCTCGCCCTCCTCCTGCCTTCCACTCCTTGCCCTCCTCCTGCCTTCCTCCCCTCGCCCTCCTCCTGCCCTCCTCCCCTTGCCCTCGCCCTCCTCCTGCCCTCCTCCCCTTGCCCTCGCCCCCCTCCCCTTGCCCTCGCCCTCCTCCTGCCCTCCTCCCCTTGCCCTCACCCTCTTCTCGCCCTCCTCCCCTTGCCCTCGCCCTCCTCTCCTTGCCCTCGCCCTCTTCTCGCCCTTCTCCCCTTGCCCTCGCCCTCCTCCCCTTGCCCTCCTCCCCTTGCCCTCACCCTCCTCCTGCCCTCCTCCCCTTGCCCTCGCCCTCCTCCCCTTGCCCTCGCCCTCCTCCCCTTGCCCTCGCCCTCCTCCCCTTGCCTTCGCCCTACTCTCCTTGCCCTCGCCCTCTTCTCGCCCTCCTCCCCTTGCCCTCGCCCTCCTCCCCTTGCCCTCCTCACCTTGCCCTCGCCCTCCTCTCCTTGCCCTCGTCCTCTTCTCGCCCTCCTCCCCTTGCCCTCGCCCTCCTCCCCTTGCCCTCCTCCCCTTGCCCTCCTCACCTTGCCCTCGCCCTCCTCCCCTTGCCCTCCTCCCCTTGCCCTCGCCCTCCTCCCCATGCCCTCGCCCTCCTCCTGCCCTCCTCCCTCTGTCGTGGAGCCTTGTGCCCAGTCTGGAGCAGCTCTTCACACTTCTCCAGTGAAACCAGATCCTGTCTTAAGTCTGTGCCTCCATTCCATGTCCTCAAAGCTATTTTTAACCAGCAGTGGCCAAAGTCCTGTCATTTTGCCAAAGTCCTACCACAGCCCACCACACTGGGGCAGAGGGCAGCTGCATGCTGGGGCGGGTGGAGGTGTGAGCAGAGCTGTGATGCAATGTTAATGTTCTTTCCAATACAAGACTTTCACAACACATTTCATACAGTATTATGTCTCCACAGTGGGACAAATAAATGTTCTCATTTCTTATCTTAGTCAACAACAACACAATAAAACCGCTCTATTACATACAGAAATTGCTCTGCTTTGAACATGTTACAGCATCAGTGATGGGAAGAATGTATTTAGTTGGTCCAATCAGAGTTCTGTATTCTGAATACTTTCACGTGGAGTTGTATTATACTAAAGTGTGAAAACACAACATAAGATTAAAACAGCTTGTTGTTTTTGTCATCTCAAATTGGATAAAGACAATGTTACATTATGCTTTCCCTAAGAACTGTGTTTTCAATGTTCTCACTCATTTTGTGAAGTTTGAAGCCTAAATTGTGTGCTCAAATGTTGTGATATGTTTTCCTTTAGAAAAGTAACTGTATTCTGAATACGTATTCTCTGTGCATGTATCAGTTACTTCCCAAACGCTGATGCATTTCAAACATGTATGCAAGTATCCATACACATTCTCTGGCCTTTTTATGTTCCACCGTACTAGCTTTGTCAGGATGCTAAAATGTCAAACTCTTTTTTGATTTTTCTTTGGTATTTGATGAAGATTTTGATACCCCAGGGATATTAAAAGCACTTCAATATTGACACTCCATAGTTTAGTAGGACAAGTATCTTTAGAAGTAGATATTTGCTCGATTGTCTTGTAGTATTGATACTGGTCCAAGTTTCAAGTATCTGTTTATTGTGTACGAAAGTTCTATTTCCGAACACTGATCATGGACCAAGGAACATTTGAGATTCTAGATATGCACATTTTACTGCTGCCTTCATGCATCTGTTTTCAGAGAGTTGTACACGAAGCATGCAAAATCACAATAAATTAAAAGTATTTTTTGGTTTGAGCAATGTTTTTAAATTAAAAACATGTGCGAAGTGTTGTTTATTGATAGTGTTCTGTATTCCAATGATAGAGTTAGCTGTTATTTTATGATATTTGAACTACTGAAGTGAAAGTACAGTAGCCCCTGAGTCTTCTTTCAAACCTACTGGCTCCATATTCGCTCCCCTTTCCCCTTTTGCTCTTTTGTCTTGGACCTGCCGTCGTTATCTAACTGCTCTGATTCCTCTCCTCTTCACAGTCAAGTACATCAAAGAGATGTCGGCCTTCTTCAAGACGTCTGGCTCCCCCGGCTCTGCGCTCCCCTGGGACTCTCCTCCCTCCACACCACATAGGGGCGCTGGCGATCCGACCCCCGCAGAGGTGAGGGAACCCCGCAGCATCCCCCTCAAGATGTGCAAAGTGTCGCGGAAACAGTGCCCCCCAGACACAGAACACAGGTACTGCACGTCAAGTGGTGATACTTTCTTTATGTATTTAGTCTGTAAAAGAGGTCAAGACTTTACTTCATATTGTCAGATTTGTATTTCTCATATCCAGCACAAGTTGATAAGAGTTGTACAGTCTTTTATATTGGGAGGGGTGGAGTTGTATAACCGGGTGCAGTTTGTTTGTAAAATGGCTCATGTACAACATTTAAGATGGAACCAAAAGAAATACCAGCAGCACCGCCTCATCACTCCAAATATATTTACAGATTGAAATAGTGACATTTTACATTATTCCTTCCGACATACACAAGATCACTAATTACACCAAATATCTTTATTATAAACAAGAGCGAACTGGATTAAGAACCTCTTGATTAGTGAGTTTCTGAGGTGGGAGGGGTTAGGAACAGTAGGCGGAGTTATGAGCAACAAAGTGGCTGTTTCCCAAAGCCAAGGCGCCTTGCCTTGGTTTGATGTGGGCGTGGCATCCAGGTCATCCAAGTCATGTCCCTATGTTCATGTCCTCCAGAGGCATGTGTCCTCCGTTTGGTTAGCATGTGGCTAATTGGATACATTAGCTGCCTTGAACTGGTGAATTTACCCTTAGTGCTGCTCATGGTGGAGTGGATAGCACATATGCCTGGGGCAGGCCGTGGTGTCGTAAGTCCGGCTCTCAGCTCTCTCTTACTACATGTCATTCCCCAGTCTCATTCCCATTTCACATGCACTGTACTGTCAAATAAAGCCTACAGGCCAAAAATCCTAAAAAGAAAAAAGAACCATAATGCACCAGGATCTTTTTTGAAAATATAAAACAATGATTCTGTATTGCTTTTGAATCAACTTGTTTAAAACGTCCTAAACATACAAACTATACTATTGTTATGTTAATTAACCAAAAAATAAAACATATATAACATAATAAGTCCCTCATTCATTATTGCTTAACCTATTTTGACAAATCACCTCATGTTTTTGTACATTTTACATTTGTCCTTGGTAAGTTGTAAAAGTGTGAAATGTGAACTTGTTTTCAGTGACAGTACAGAACCTGAAGCAGCCTGGAGCCTTACATCGCTCACAGTGTAATCACCTCTTCCTTGTTCTAATGTGCTTTCCTCACTCGCCCCGCTTTTTCTCATCTGTGTGCCAGGTATTTCGAAGTGGTTTCATCGAACAGAAAGAACTCTCTGTTCCTCCGGGCAAAAGACCCGGCTATGGCTCAGTCCTGGTACAATGCCATCCAGGCTGGAGCTGCCAGCCTATTACAGCGAGTGAAGGAGGAGATGAGGAGCATGCAGCCCCATATGGACGTCAAACATCTGGGCTGGATAGCTGAACAGGTACGCACGCCCACACATCTGAAACACAGGGAGGCACTGTTTACAATACACATATGCAGTGGCATATAATGTTACAAAAGCCTTTCACAATCAATATTTCACTTGGAAAACAACATTTGTAGTGACTGGCATGAAAAGCTGGTAATTAGAAATCAATGCATGAAGCAAAAATGAAATGACAAATTAGCTCCTGTCGCATTTTAAATGAACGCAACCATTACATCTAAAGTGATACTGTATCTGTGATAAAAGGATTCTTATTATGTCATTCATTCCTTTTGTGTAACCTGAGTAGTGCCTTTGTTGAACAGTGCAATAAGAGTGTCCCTGCTGTGCACAGATGACCCAGGGTCCAGAGAAGCCGGTGCTGGCTCTTCTGACTGACCGAGACCTGCTGCTCTTCTCCTCTCTGCCCGAAACCAAGGAGATTCTGAGCAACCCCTCCAAGAGCTACCCCCTCATCACAACCAGGCAAGGACTCAACCCACTCCTGTGCACTCAAACCACTCACGGACAAAGGGAAAGAGTGAAGTGTCATGGCCAACGGCACAAAGATATGAAATGGCCTATTCATTGTGTGTAACTGGGCCATTTTGAGTGTGTATTTCTGCTACAGAAAATATCACTGTAAACGATAATTTTGAACTAATTTATGCCACTGACACAACAACCTGAGTCTTTCCGTTTCTAAATGTAAGATATTGTTGAAAAACGTGCTGAATTATATAAATGGCACAACTAAAAGACTTCATTTGTATCTGTTATGAGCTACAAAACTGACTATATCTACTGACCCTCCGATAATTCAATTCAACAGTTCATAACCGGAAATGTTCATGACCTTGTATCTTTGTGTGACAGCATTTGGGAAATAGTTGGGATTGAGAAGAGAATTCACAACATCATAAATATACTGTATACTTCAGTTCTGATTTTGATACCAAGGAAAAGGTTCAGGTTCAGTGATTACGAAAAAAAAAAGAAAACGCACCTTTCTAAACCTACACTTGATTAATAGCAGTTCTAAAAAATGTAAAGAACATGTCAAATTTTGCCCAGTTTTGATTGATTCGACTTGTTGAAATGCATTTCTATGAGCATCTGGGTATTGCTATTTTTGACAACCTTTTTGGACCTTTTTGACAAGTCATTTGAGAATGTGTCATCTTGAAAAAACTGGTCAATAATCTAAAGGGTGTGGACTGTTTTTTTGTTTGTTTCATATTTTGTATCTCTCTGGAGCCAGCGCACATAGTCACTGTTTCCACAAGTGGGAGATGTTAAATGTCCGCGGCGTGGAACACACTGTGCACTTAATGAAATGAGTCATACGTTCATCCATCTTCTCAAACTCAAAACCGTTGTCCTTCCTTCCTCTCATTGGCTGTTGTGTCTGCAGACTGGTGCACTCGGGCCCGGGTAAGTCGTCCCCCCTGCTGGACTCGGAGCTGTCGTTTGGGGTGCGCTCGGGGACCAAGCAGGGCGTGGAGACCCATGTGTTCAGAGTGGACTCGGGCAAAGAGCTGTCCCTGTGGACCCACCTGCTGGTAGAGGGCTGCCACAGCGCCGCCGAGCTCGTCAAGGAGGTCACTACAGGTCTGTACGGTATATACAGTCAAGCACTCCACATCTGAAGGTTTATCAATGTACCAATGTATTTATTTAACCAGAGTACGTGGTTTTAACTCTTTCACATCCGACAGCACGCGCACGGGTGAAAACGGGACTTTAGAAGGTCTATTGCACAATCACTCTTATTTTTCATTATCAATCACAGCAAGCAATACATCATTTTAAAGATTATTTTCTCAACAAAATTAATATGTCATTGATTGAATAATATGCCCCAATAAAGAGGACAAGATGCCAAATCAACCTTTATGAGCTTTTCATCATATTATAACCATTTCCTCATTATTAGATACTTGTATTTTGATTAATTCCTGCACGTTTGAGTAATCCTGTATCGTCCTGCAGCTGAAGCTCCAGTGCTTAGAAAAATCCTGTTCTCACCTACCCCCGTATCCCCGCCCACATCGCTGTGCTAAGCTGCAATTATTTAAAACATTAAATATCTGAGTGGCACATGTAGAGTTCTCAAATGTCACGTAGCCACTTTTCAAATATAAAAACATGTAAATGAAAATCTTAGTCTTTAGTCTTCCTCTGCCTTCAAGGCCAGGTACCCATCTTCATTCTTATTTGTTTTTATTTATGGTGGTTTGGTCAAAAACAAAAGGCGCTCAACATTCAAGCACAAAACAAAATTAGAGATACATTTATGTTATTTGACCCGGTGTAGGCAGAAGCCAAGGCTTATTGTGCCGACGCTTCTCTCAAACGCTCAACATTGATGGACATTTGTCATTTTATATTACACAAACTCACAAGGATTCAAGTTTCACAACAACAAAACTGCATTTTTATTCTGCTAAATATTTTTCTATGTTTATTTTCTTAAAGATACTTTTAAACTGAAATAAAGAAGTGGCATTTTTTAATTTGTCTCAACAATTGTTCCATAATTTAACTCTTTTTACTAGACAAACATTGTTCCCTCAGCCTGGTTCTCACATAAGGTCTGTCAAACATACACGCTCCCCTTATATTTACTTTCCCTCTGGGTAAACTTTATCTCCAATGGTTTATGATTTGATTATATTTAACTAAATACATAAACTTAGCAGTATACAGGTCTACCTCATCATAAAACTTTAAAAGCTCAGATTGAATGAACAAAGGGTTATTCAGCGAATTATATGATGCATTATTGATCAATCTAATAGCCTTTTTTGTAGTATGAAAATTGGTTTGGTTCTTAAGCAGTACTTTATGACACAATGAGACCAGTACACGCTGTCCAGATGTAATAATGATGTATTTAACTGATCACAAACCCGTAAGAAAGAGCTGTAAGCGCCGCTGCCATTTGCTCCATCCTGCTTCTATGTGAATCTAGTGATGTGCCAGAGGTTCTGTGAGAGATAGTTACATAGAGCAGTTTTAAAATTGGGTTATGTTGCCCTGATAAAAAGTACTTGTCTTGGAAATACCTCAAAGCGGGTTAAATGATAAATAATAAAAACTGCTTTGAATCATCTAGTTGGCCCTTTAAACGCTATATAAAACTAAATATGCATCATTCTTTATCATTTTCCATCGTCCAAAAATCCTTCAAACTCCCCGAGAACTATGTATATTTCTCCTATATTGTTATGGCATACTGAATATAGTGTGCAGTATGTTTAAGCAGCTTCAGCTTTCACACTATTGCATCTTGCTTTCATTATTCATTTATTTCTATCTTGAACATATGACTTCCAAAGTAATGTCTGGGCTCAAGATGGTATTTGTGTTCAAAGCACCACAGGGAGCTCTCACTGTAAGCTCATGCCGACGTCGTCTTTGATTGTTTTGGGAGAAAATACGATTGTGAGGCGGGTGCTGAGAAAGCTGTCTGCACTTTACTGATTTGTGGGCATTTGTGTCAGTTTTATTTGCAGGAAGAAACAAATATGCGTCGTCAGTTTGAAGGATTGAGCACAATGTATTCATGTATTTCTCACATACAGCGTTAACATTATCCATATGCTGAAAGCAGCTGCAGGCACAAGTTATTTTGAGGGAAATTGCATATTGGATATTGCGTTGCCACAGAGCCACCTGCTGGTAGTGAGAGGGAGTGCATGACAAGTAGCGCATGTCATTCATAATTAGATTTCAATGCTAATAAATAGTTTGCATGCAAGGACATTTTAGTACGCTAGACCAAAATTCTTATCCACCCGAAATCATGATCAAAATATTATAACAATATATTTGACCCTACCAATAAATAATGTCTGTAGCTAAAGGTTTTTTTTCTTAGTTCATCAAATGTGATTAATTTGTATATGATCATTTCTTTAGAAAGGTCACGTGATTTGGTTATGGATCATACACATGTAATCATACTTCAAATCTATCTTTGTCGCAGGTGTAAACCAGTATTGTACATTTTATTTGAATAGCACCTTTCACAGACAGAAGTCACAAAGTGCTTTACAAAAACACAGAAAAAAATAATTAAACACAAAACTTACAGTGAGCAATTCACATACAACAATATAGAATAAAATCAGTCCCCAAAGCAATTGTAATTAAAAGGCCTGACTGAATAAAAAGGTTGTCACTTGGGCTGAATGATGTATCGCAATTCAAAACAGTTGTTCTTTGATTTGGTGCATAAATCAAATTGGAAAAACTTAAATTATTTAGATAATAGAATGTCCTCTGCAATGAACAAAATATCAGGTCTTGTTTATTGGAAAATCTTGTAGTTTAGACCTCTACAAAGGGGCTACAAATCCTCTGAAAGGGTTCGGATTCTAGTGTTTATCAATTCAAATTTCAGTTTCAAATGTTGTGCTCCTGACGTTCTTTACAATGTGCACTATGAACACAATCTTACTTTGTAAACATGTATTGCAAGACCAGTCGCATTATCATAAATAAGTTTTGTCCCCTGCAGGCCCAGGGGCCCTCCACAGTAACAGTGTGTTGTGTGTTTCAGCGTGCAGCTGGAATGGGAAGGAGTGCACTCTGGGTGTGCACATCGACGAGGGCTTCACTCTGTACTCTGAGGAGATGGGAGTGAGGAAGAGCGTCCTGCTGCAGCAGCCTTTTGAACGCCTCAAGATGTCCTCAGATGATGGGGTCCGCATGATGTTCCTCGACTTTGGAGGCCCTGAGGCTGAATTAGTACGTTTCTGTGTCTAATCCAACACATTTACTAAGACCAAGAAAATGAAAAATGAAAAAAACATCAAAAAGTTGTGTTTTTTGTAAAATATTAAAAGTAGGTGACATTGAATAGAATATTTTGTAACTATTTGGTATTATTAAACTCCACTAGTCCACAAACCTGACTCGTACTTGGCCTGGAGGAGCTTTGTTCCGTGAAAATATTGTTCCTGTGCTTATAATGTTCCACAGTTTGACATAAAGTAACTACGATTCTATGAATCCCTGCAGACTGCTAAAGCGTGGATGAAACAGAACTTGAATATGTGAATTATATTTCCATAGAATCATGCGGGTGACGTGCCACCTCCAGAGAGTTATGATTATATGAGTACCAGTACTTACAAATAATCACTATAACGCGAGTCAGGGGGCACCACTGTTTTAGGCCATGTCTTTATTATCGGTATTTAGTCAGGAGTGTAAATGTTAAAACAAATCTATATATTTATGTAATCGCTCTCAATTATCCAGAAGAGGTTCAAGGTAGAAAGGTTTATTACTGTATTAAACGTATACTGTACATATTGGCTCATTTCCATTGCATTTGCACTTACAAACACACCTTCATCCTCTTTTTTTTCTGTTTCTATTTCAGCAATTGGACCTCCACAGTTGCCCCAAAACTCTAGTCTTCATCATCCACTCTTTCCTGTCTGCAAAGGTCAAGCGGCTAGGGCTGCTGGCGTGATAGACACCGAAAAGCAAACACAGCAATAGGAATATTCAATAAAACATGCACGACCGGAGGAGGAGTGGTCTGACCCTGGTCTTCTGAACGCACCAAGGAGGAACTAAACATGGACCTTTTGTTGACTGTAAGATCACCGGGGACAGATTAAACCAACGCGCTCGATTCTGACAGCATTGCATCTTAATATTTGTTTTCAAAGATGGCACCGTTTATTGCATTGTAGCACATTTGGATTTGTTTTGAGTCGCAGCGAGCCTTTTGTCACACGCATCTTTTCATTGTTTAATCTGTCTGCGCGCGCTGTTCGCATTCATAAAAGGATATTTCACGCTGACTGATGTTAGACAAACATCTTTTTGTTTTTTGGTTTTCTTCTTTTCTTTTAAACGACGGCAGCTTGAGCAGAGTGACAGGATGACACCACAACTGAAGGCTTTTTGATCAAGGCTCTGTGCAAATAAGTGTGCAGATGATCACAGCGCGAAACAAACCAACACACCACTCGGTACCGCGGCTGTGAGAATGTATCGTGTCCTTCGGCCAGAGGAGAGAACGAGTTTGAGGAAGTTTGTGTTTTGTCTGTATGAGAACACTTTTAGTCAGGATTTACTGTAACGTTTCATACATGAGCCCCCGGGATTGGGCCAGGGCTAAAGTCAGACAAAAGAAGGTTTTAACAGACTTTAAACCTGGATTAAGCCAATAGAAATAATGTCTTATACCATGATTCACTTAAGAAGAAATCAGATTTTAAAGGTGCACTGTGTAACTTTTCTGCTTTTCTTCATGGAGATGTTTTTGCTCTGCTGGGAATATTCCACAGGACAGTAGTATTTCTTATTTATTGACCTTCATTTAACCCACTGAGATCTATTTTTCAGTGCTCCTGAGGGGACATGTTTTTAATTTAGCTTTATCTTTAGTTAAACTGTCTATCTTCAGGCGACCCACTCACACCCAGTGACTCCGACGTGGGGGCCCCTGCAGGCCCCGCAAGACGTTGAAAAGGATTCAAATCAATGCTGACCCGGGAGCACTGTGTATTTTTCCTGGACGCTGCTGCGGTTTGTTATTGCGCGCGAACCGCATTCACCTGCCCGACTTTGGTCATGTACGCCGCACTGCTCCGTATCCGGGGTAACGGACGGGCTGCGAGTAACGTGCCCGCCTCACATTAAGTGTACACCTGGCGCCACCGTCACGAATACAATGATTTTCAAATGTAAAAACACCTGTAGTTACAAATGCAAGAATGATGCCTCGATTGTTACACAGTGCACCTTTAACCAGGACTACGACTGGACTAAGTCTGGACCAGGACTACGACTGGACTAAGTCTGGACCAGGACTACGACTGGACTAAGTCTGGACCAGGACTACGACTGGACTAAGTCTGGACCAGGACTACGACTGGACTAAGTCTGGACCAGGACTACGACTGGACTAAGTCTGGACCAGGACTACGACTGGACTAAGTCTGGACCAGGACTACGACTGGACTAAGTCTGGACCAGGACTACGACTGGACTAAGTCTGGACCAGGACTACGACTGGACTAAGTCTGGACCAGGACTACGACTGGACTAAGTCTGGACCAGGACTACGACTGGGCTAAGTCTGGACCAGGACTACGACTGGGCTAAGTCTGGACCAGGACTACGACTGGACTAAGTCTGGACCAGGACTACGACTGAGCTAAGTCTGGACCAGGACTACGACTGGACTAAGTCTGGACCAGGACTACGACTGGACTAAGTCTGGACCAGGACTACGACTGGACTAAGTCTGGACCAGGACTACGACTGGACTAAGTCTGGACCAGGACTACGACTGGACTAAGTCTGGACCAGGACTACGACTGGACTAAGTCTGGACCAGGACTATGACTGGACTAAGTCTGGACCAGGACTACGACTGGACTAAGTCTGGACCAGGACTACGACTGGACTAAGTCTGGACCAGGACTATGACTGGACTAAGTCTGGACCAGGACTACGACTGGACTAAGTCTGGACCAGGACTACGACTGAACTAAGTCTGGACCAGGACTACGACTGAGATAAGTCTGGACCAGGACTACGACTGGACTAAGTCTGGACCAGGACTAAGACTGGACTAAGTCTGGATCAGGACTACGACTGGACTAAGTCTGGACCAGGACTACGACTGAGCTAAGTCTGGACCAGGACTACGACTGGACTAAGTCTGGACCAGGACTACGACTGGACTAAGTCTGGACCAGGACTACGACTGGACTAAGTCTGGACCAGGACTACGACTGGACTAAGTCTGGACCAGGACTACGACTGGACTAAGTCTGGACCAGGACTACGACTGAGCTAAGTCTGGACCAGGACTACGACTGGGCTAAGTCTGGACCAGGACTACGACTGAACTAAGTCTGGACCAGGACTACGACTGGACTAAGTCTGGAAGTCTGGACCAGGACTACGACTGGACTAAGTCTGGACCAGGACTACGACTGGACTAAGTCTGGACCAGGACTACGACTGGGCTAAGTCTGGACCAGGACTACGACTGAGATAAGTCTGGACCAGGACTACGACTGAGCTAAGTCTGGACCAGGACTACGACTGGACTAAGTCTGGACCAGGACTACGACTGGACTAAGTCTGGACCAGGACTACGACTGAACTAAGTCTAGACCAGGACTACGACTGGACTAAGTCTGGACCAGGACTACGACTGGACTAAGTCTGGATCAGGACTACGACTGGACTAAGTCTGGACCAGGACTACGACTGGACTAAGTCTGGACCAGGACTACGACTGGGCTAAGTCTGGACCAGGACTACGACTGGACTAAGTCTGGACCAGGACTATGACTGGGCTAAGTCTGGACCAGGACTACGACTGAGCTAAGTCTGGACCAGGACTACGACTGGACTAAGTCTGGACCAGGACTACGACTGAACTAAGTCTGGACCAGGACTACGACTGGACTAAGTCTGGACCAGGACTACGACTGGACTAAGTCTGGATCAGGACTACGACTGGACTAAGTCTGGACCAGGACTACGACTGGACTAAGTCTGGATCAGGACTACGACTGGACTAAGTCTGGACCAGGACTACGACTGGACTAAGTCTGGACCAGGACTACGACTGGACTAAGTCTGGACCAGGACTACGACTGGACTAAGTCTGGACCAGGACTACGACTGGACTAAGTCTGGACCAGGACTACGACTGGACTAAGTCTGGACCAGGACTACGACTGGACTAAGTCTGGATCAGGACTACGACTGGACTAAGTCTGGACCAGGACTACGACTGGACTAAGTCTGGACCAGGACTACGACTGGACTAAGTCTGGATCAGGACTACGACTGGACTAAGTCTGGACCAGGACTACGACTGGACTAAGTCTGGACCAGGACTACGACTGAGCTAAGTCTGGACCAGGACTACGACTGAGCTAAGTCTGGACCAGGACTACGACTGAGCTAAGTCTGGACCAGGACTAAGACTGGACTAAGTCTGGATCAGGACTACGACTGGACTAAGTCTGGACCAGGACTACGACGGGGCAAATGATTACTTCCTGATTCGAGGATTTATTGAGGATTTCCCCCCCAAAGATTCAAAAGATAAAATATTCAAATGTTTTAACGATGCTGCTCTGTCAAGCCAAATCCCTCAAATCGGAAAGGAATCCTTCTGCTTCAAACCCGTGAGTAGCAGGATTACGCCGCAGCCAAAACCAGGACTGGACTGGGTCAGAAAATAATGACCTGTGCTTAGAAAACTGGGTCCAGCGCTGCACTTGGTACGTGAGTTGCATTTGCCATAAGCGACAAAAGTGGACAGCTTTTTTCTGGAGATTTTATTACAACAAAGCCTAAAACAGATGCAGAAATGTACTTATTTTAAAATGTCCTGCTAAAGGCTAATTCTGCACAGCTTTTGCATCTTTTTGCCCCAGTCTGCTTCAGATGTACTGTATGTGCCACTGAATTCAAAATGAGCTACTAAGAGGGATGAAAGGTTTATGATATTTTGAAAGAACATTCAGTAGAATTTTGTATTGAAAAAAGAGAATAATAATACTAGTAATAATAGACTCAAAATAACAATAATTTCACTTGAGGAATTTTTATTTGAAATGTTACTTTTTGTCTTTTTGTTTGAACATTTGCATTGCACACAGTTAAACTACAGCTAACACATTGTAGAATGAGACCGTTGAATAGTGTTTTAGATTAACCACTAAATTTGGTACGGTATTTGTATTATTTTATCATTATATTAAGCGAAAGCCCTATCTCTGTTTATATAAAGGTCTAACTGTGTTTCACCTCTTAAACGACACGATTTTACCATTTATTTTAATTGTCTCTTTGACTATTTAATTGATTTTTTCAGCTGTTACACTTTGACATTTCAATCATATTTGGTGATTGTAACATGTTTTTATTTTGATTTTTGTCATCAAGGTTTGTGTGTCATTTCACAAAGACAAAACGCGGCCTTTTCTTAAGCCAACTCCTAAAAGACTTGTGTTAATATATATTTCAAGACTAAAAGTTGTTTTGTTTCAAGAATAAGATGTATTGTATATTCTTATTTAAATAAAAGTGTGCCTTGCCAGGTTGTTTGTATATAAACACGTAATAAACTTTTCATTACACATTTACAAAGGCTTTATTCATAACTTGAAATCAGATAAGACAGTTGAAAATATAGTTTAGTTTTGTTGTTATGCCATAGTTTTTACAATTTGGTACATTATTAAACAGTTTATGTAATTTACTACTACTACGACTCTGTTTTTAGAAAAACAAAACATTTCGACTCCCATCCAAGAGTCATTCTCAATCTGCGAATCGATTCTGGGAACTTAGGTTTTATATCCTACTCTGAGTAACCCTACCCTCCGGACTGGACCTCCTGATAAAGGGAGAATTTGGTTTCACTTGAGACTCTTCTTTGTTAACAGCAGAAGGAATTAATAAGCATTTAATATTGTAATGCATTAATATACCTTTCATTGTTATTGCAGACTGGGCACACACACGCACGCACACGCACTGCACTGCACACACTGCACACTACACACACACACACACACACACTGCACACTACACACACACACTGCACACACTGCACACACACACACATACACACTGCACACTACACACACACACTGCACACACTGCACACTACACACACACACACACACACACACACACTGCACACTACACACACACACACACACACACACTGCACACTACACACACACACTGCACACACTGCACACTACACACACACACACACACACACACACACTGCACACTACACACACACACACACTGCACACTACACACACACACTGCACACACTGCACACTACACACACACACACACACACACACACTGCACACTACACACACACACACACACACACACACTACACACACACACACACACACACTGCACACTACACACACACACACACACACACACACTGCACACTACACACACACACTGCACACACACACACACTGCACACTACACACACACACACACACACACACACACACTGCACACACACACACACACACACACACACTGCACACTACACACACACACTGCACACACTGCACACACACACACACACACACTGCACACTACACACACACACACACACACACACACACTGCACACTACACACACACACACACTACACACACACACTGCACACACACACACACACACACACTGCACACACACACACACACACACACTGCACACTACACACACACACACACACACTGCACACACACACACACACACACTGCACACTACACACACACACTGCACACACACACACACTGCACACACACTACACACACACACTGCACACACACACACACACTGCACACACTGCACACACACACACACACACACACACACACACACACACACACACACTGCACACACACTACACACACACACTGCACACACACACACACACTGCACACACTGCACACACACACACACACACACACACACACTGCACACTACACACACACACTGCACACACTGCACACACACACACACACACACACACACTCTGCACATTCTTTGCTCTGTCTGCTTGCTCTGTCTCTGCTCCCCCATCTTCTCTGTCTGGGTCAAGGGTCACATCTCACGACCATATTAGGATGTCCTGGAAGGTAGAGCCTGGTACCAAGAGGTGCCAGGAAAGATCCACCTTCTTATATATATATTCATATTCTTTGTCCTGTGTGTGAGAGGCCCCCAGATGAGGACCAGATGTCTCATCTACCGCTCCAGGATTTCAAGATACTATTATATACAACCAGAAGGTTGAATCTAAAACCTCCATGTCTGTTTAAGGACGGATTCTCTTTTGACAAAAATCTCTTTAACTCTTTCTTTCAAACCATCTTTTTCCCTGCTTAGAATCTTTACCTCACTGTCTTCAAAAGTGTGGTTAGTGGTTTTAAGATGAAGATGCACGGCGCTCTGTGGTCCTGAACTAGCATGTCTTCTGTGCTGATAGAGCCTCTTGTGCAGTGGCTGTTTAGTCTCTTTACAATGGTCTTCACTGCATTGGATCGAATTAACTACATTGCTCTGTGTTTGAGTCGGCATCTTGTCCTTCGGGTGAACCAGTTTTTGTCTTAAAGTGTTGCCTGGTTTCAAATAAACAGGGATTTCATGTTCTTTGCAGTTTTTCCGACAGTCCCAAGACATAAGGGATAGAAACACTCTTCCTTCACTGTTCTGTTTCCCTTTTGTCCCTTTTGTCCTGCTTTTTGGTTCTCTTCACTTTGTTGAGAGCCCAAGCGGTGTATCCACAGGCTGAGAGCATTCCGGACGTGTTTTTCCTCTTTTCTCTTGCCTCTGAGCTGGTGGACATCTCTTGGGCTCTGTGTTGCAATGTCCTGATCACTCCCAGCTTGAGCTGTAGTGGGTGGTCAGAGCCAAAGAGCAGGTACTGACCCGTGTGTGTAGGTTTCCTGTCCTCTCCTCTGATAGAGGAACAATCAAGAAAGGCCAAGCGGTTCTCCTTAGAGTCTTCTCTTGTAAACCTGATATGTGGGTCCACAGCATTGATGTGATCAGAGAAGGCTTCAAGCTCTTGTTTCTTGATTGTCACAAATGTGTCATTGACGTAGCGATACCAAAGCTTTGGGGCTATGCCTGAAAAGGAGGCCAGTGCCTTCTTCTCAAAGTGCTCCATGTACAGGTCTGTACTGGCCTCTATGGGAGAGACGGGCGAGCCCATGGCACAGCGTGAATGTGTCTGTAATTGTCCCCGGAATTGAAAGTAAGTGGTGTTAAGACAGGTGTCCAGCAGTTTGCATATGTGTTCAGGTGTCAGTTTGGTCCTGTCCTGTAAGGTGATGTCCTCCTGCAGTCTGGTCCTCATCACTGCTTCTGCCTCAGAGGTCGAGATGTAGGTGAAAAGGGACACGACATCATATGAAACTGTAATAAATACTGTCCATCACCTCTTCTTTTTCAAGCTTTTGTAAACTGTGAACACACCCTTAGTGTACAAGTTCCGACACTTCTCTAGAAGTTAATACCTATCAAAATACTTAAAATGCATGGATTAGATAGATTTAGCTGTTTTTACCATACAGTGCATGATGTAAAGAGCATGTATCTTGATTTTAAGAAATTAAAGCCGAGTACAGGCCCTTTAAAGATGCACTATTAAACTTTGGTGATGGGTTTGTCACCGGCTTGTCTAGATGTTATTGCTTTGCCTGGAAAGTTCCACAATACGGCATTAAAAGGCCAAGTTACAGGTCAGATTTGTGGAGAGGTGAGACCAATCACAGTAAAAATGTTGTTTCTAAAGTATTTTAACCGATTAAATATGATCGATACCTTTAATGCCGTACTGTGAAAGGTTACAAAGTGCAGTTTTAGCGTTACACTTTACAGACTGTATAACATCTATATAACTGCCAACTGTCTGGTCAGCCATTTTGCATCAGCAGAGAAATGGGGGTCTTTAACAAGCTTTCCCCCTGCTCCGGACGGCAGGAGCCTCCGCACATCTTTATTTAACAGAGCAGTTGGTGCTGTGACACTTTTATTAAGTCCACACTGCTCTGCACCGGACCAGATGATGACGAGAAGCTTGAGTCAGCAGGGTTTCTGTAAGAGACTGTTTCACCCGCTGCTTCATTGTAAATGTGCCGGGCAAATGCAGCTCTCCTGTGATTTTTACTGCTTTTATCACCATGCCCAGATGTCCATAGATTCACAATATATATATATGTTTATGGGGGCGCTCGCACTTGCACATTCAACACATCAAAACCGGGATGAAACACAAAACTAAACCTGGACTGGATCAGGAACAGGACCAAACCAGGTCTAAATCAGGGCTAAAAACGCACTCCAAATGCATGCATACTTAGTACACTTAAATACATAGAAATCTCTAGTTCTGAAATAACTGTGTAAAAGGATTTATGTGAAGCAAGTTTCTGAAAAAAATAATCTTTCTTCATTCAATTGATCATATTTTTAAATATTTCTTAATGCAAATATCATGTCTCTTTTCAAATGGTAAATGACGGCTATGATGGAATTTAAAATATCACCAAAATTAGCCTTGGCAAAGCATAATATGATCACAATGTGTTCATGTTAATGTTCATTGATTCATTAGTTAGTTACTTTATTTGTCTTCACAGGAACATGAGGGATCAAACACTACAAACATTTACATGACAATGGAACATACACATGACATGGATCAAGTGCAGAACAGAACAGAGGGACGTGGTTAACACATTGTTCTGAGAGTTCATGGCTTTAGGAATCAAACTGTTTTGAATCTTGCTGAGAAGTTATAATGAACAAATTGTTTATTCAGGCAGAGTGGATAACACATATGCCAGGCTCCATCTTCTTCTTCCACTTGCCCGGGGGGAGTGGGGCAGGTACATCGATGACCTGTGGACCCAGATGCTCCTCGAGTCCCTGGAGAAACGATCTCTACTCCATATGGACGGTTCTTCATCCGCCTCGAGGAACTGGTTCTCCTCCTGAGTGGCTCCAGCTCCACTGTCTACCTCGCGTCTGTCCGTCTGAGGGAGTCAAATCTCTTTCACTCTGGAACTCCTCTAGGTTTCTACTTTTTCTCAAATATTTTGTATATTTTTCCTGGCCGAGAAGGAGGGTCTAAGGAGGGTCTAAGGAGGGTCTAAGGAGGGTCTAAGGAGGGTCTAAGGAGGGTCTAAGGACACGGGATGTTGGGAAATTGCCAAGTGAATCTGTTTTTCATGGTCGCCCTTCGAGGCAACCACTGTGGTGATTTCGGGCATTGCAAAAATTAAATGAATTGAATGAATGTGGCTGGCCGCAGTGTTTTTGCTGCATGTTCTTCAATCTCTCATCCCCATTTCAAGCTGCACTGTCCGACCAAAAAATCACGACCACATTTTTTTTTACCTATTAAGCTTGATGCATTGTTAATATGACTTAATTATGAATTACGTCTTCATGTTCATGCTTTATTAAGTGTAGTTAGTATACAGTGTTGCCAAATGATATATTCTAAATCATATGTTTAGTGCATCAATGCTCTCTACTTATTTATCTGTTTATTCTCTCTTTTGGGCAACTGATCTAATTGTTTTACCTGTAATTTTTTGTTGGAATGTTTGTAAAAGGCTTAATTCCAGGCCACTCTGATCTGTCCTATAATAATCCAGTCTTAATTAACATCTTTACATCCTGCAGGAGCTCAGTGATATTGAAACTCAGCTGCTGCACACACAAAAAAAAAATCCAATTGTCCACTAAATCACACTATCAAATCACAGTGCTCACATCTGACTACTACATCCCATTTCAGCACCTCTTGTTGAAGCGTTCCCATGGTAACGGCCCGCTCACCCATTTCTGTGTCTGCATCCTTTGAACTGTGGCGGTTTTGCGGCTGAAATTGCCAATCAGCCTCTCAGATCCACTGGAGAGGCAGAGGAGATTGTGTGAATATATTTTGATTAACAGAATTGGAGGGGCACTTAAGGGCAGGAGCGGGGCCGCGGGGCTGTTTGAAGAAGATCATGTTTTTGGGAGAGCTTTAAAGGAATGCTGCAATAGATCATATGGAGAGCGCACTCATATTCTTGAGCGGAGACAAAACAAAATGACATGTTTGCGAGAACATGCCGGCGCTGAAAGTTACAGCGTTTGACCTCTTGGCCTCTCGGGATCAAGTCAATACCCGACGATCACGAACAAGCAGATCACGTTTTATGGGGCAAATGATATTCTGTGGGTGATGCAATAGTCTTTTCAAAGAAATATCTGTACATGATGTGAAAAGTAAAGAAGTAAAACAGTAAAAGGACTTTACTTTTTATCTCTCTTACACACGCGGGCATTTTACACTAGATACTTTGTACTTTTATTTCACTGTATTTCTATTGCACTTCCTTTTTGAACTGGACTGAAAAAGTAGAAAGTGCTTTCCATTTGACTTTTGGGCTTTTTTACTCGTTTATGATGACATCCTGCCTCCTGACTTTAAGCATATATATAAATATATATATATAAATACATTTTGCATATATTGACTTGAAATCAGTACAATTCTTCATAATTTATATTTTTTTAATTGGTTAGTTCAATACTTTTACTTTTGTGGAAATGTGTATGTGATACTTTTGCTTTTGAATACTGTATTTTATTTTAGAATGTTTTGCTCTTGTATCTGCACTTTTACTTAAATAACTTTTTCTTGAGTACTTCTTCCACCATTGATATTTTGAACCTAGTAATTTTGGTGTCTTGCTATCATAAAGAGCATTGTCAATTTTTTTTTTTTTTTTTAATTATCATTCTGTTTTTCATTTTATTTTATTTTTATTTTTCAATCATCGGTAATTATCTTTTTCATCCCAAACAATAAAAATACTTAAGAAAAAATTACAATTACATTTACAATTAGTGTCAAATCCTTTTTCTTGCTGTGATGCAAAAATAGTATAAGGCAAAAGATTGTCTGTTGCCTGGTTTAGTGAGAATATATTTATTTGAGTGAGGCACCAAACTGTGGCTGGTTCAATCCTCAAACCAAGCAGTGCAAACTTTGATGTATCATTGAGCAGGACACTTCACCCACCTCGCCTGTGTATGAACGCGTGCCGTTTGCAATTCTCATCCTAAACACAGTGACGCAAAACATAAAATGATACAGTATTATGGTGTAATTAAAAAAGTGTATTACTGCTGCTGTCTGCTGAGGACATGCATCATTATCTGTCGTAAAATGTTTCATATCTGCTCCTGAGAGACAACAGCAGGCGCAGCAGTGAAGTATCACCACAGCCCATCAAACGCTCATCTGGACTGCTCTCACTACTGCGGCGCTGCCAGCAGGGGGCGCTGCTTCTCCACACCACGGCGCACAAAGCCCATCAGTGCAGGAGAACAGAATGGGAGCATTTAGGCTTTGATTGGTGCTGACCTAAATCAGGAGAGGACATCCCACTGTATCCAATATATCTCTTTTTATCTCTGAAGAACAGACAAATGGGGACGAAAACGCTTTTTAAAATTGTATATTTGTGCTGGAAAAAAACATTTTATTTACCTAAACCAGAATATAGTCATTTAGAATATTGATTTTTGACTTTTTTAATGTAAATGATAATACGTTTTATTCAGAGACGCCTTTCTGAGCACTCAAGTTTGCAGTTAAAAGCCTCCACAGTTAAAAGCATATGTTACGGTCAAAAGCATGTACAGGACGGTGCAGCTATGGTCATGGTGAGTACAGGTCAGATGAGTTTGGAGTTTGGATTTGAAGTCGGTGTTGAAGAAAGGAAAGCTCTTTTATTGTGAGTAAATGAAAAACAATACAGCATAAATGTCAGTATAACTCTTCCTTTGCTCATTAAATGCAACGTTCAAATCACAAAATGGCACATCATCTGCAAAAACAAAAGTTACAGCGACCAAAATTGCCTGTTTCGTTGTTTTTATACATTAAAAAAACGCTTTCCAAACAGAAATGTGCACAGGACTGTACACGCTAACAGAAAGAACAAACTGTCTCCCTTTCACCCTTTTTTCTTCAGTAAGCATGTCAAATATGTACAGAGGGATGTGGGTGCGGCTAATTCAGAATCCAGTGTCATTGGAAAGTCTTTCATTCGGGGCTTAATCAATCTGAGTTGTTTGATTCAATTTAAATCGTCCCAGAGGCTGAGGGCGAAAATGAAATCAAAATGAGACTTAAGCCAGGCTTTCTGACGTTGACAATCCTTCAATTCCAGCACCATTTTTTTTTTCTACCGACCAATGCTCATTTCATGCAGCGACAAAGCATGCAACGTATGTTTTTTTGCAAAAGTATTGTTAAGTCCACTGTAAATCTTGAAGACCAGCACACAGAAGGGTTATTAAAAATGCCAAAGCGAATTGTGTTTTTGTGCGAGTAAGCTCTTTCAGAATATTCCATCAGGGAAGCCATTTTATTCTTTCCAAATGTAGTTATGAATTTTAAAGCAGACTTAGGTATTACGGAAAGAGAAGGACGTGTGATCGGAATACTGAGCACTGCAGGCCGGAGTTCCTTGTTCTCCGAGTGCTGCGGTGGATGTCAACACGCAGGTTCAAAGGAGGCGGATGCATCGTGCTCTCTGCTAAAGCTGGACAAGGGAACGTTTCAAAAGATCTCCGACATTCATCGCGCTCACAGTCGTTCGCAAGTGATGAAACGGCTTCGAGATATTTAGACTCAAACATAATGAAAGGTAATGAAATCTGAAAAGCCTATCCAAAGTTGTTTAGGAATAGATATTGATTAAATATGATTCTTGAAATCTAATTCTCTTGAAAGGAGCACTAACTTTTCTGGCGAGTGTTCCACAGTATGGCAATAAACTTATGCTGTACCTTTCCACAGATCTGATTTGTAACCTGCTTGCCTCTGTAGAGATAGGTGGGTCAAATGCAAAAGCCCTGGATGACCCGCAGGCGTCTGTGGTAGAATGACCCCCGTCCCTCCACAACATGAAAAAGTGTTGCTGTTTTGTGTGCATTCTAGTTTCTTTATTTTATGTTTGTTTTTGTTGTTTTATGTTTAAAAAAATGAAAATAGTTTTTAACCTGCGCACTATTGTTGTGTCCTCCACTCCTTAAAATCTTTAAGTATATATTAGCATTGTCCAAATAGTAATTCTTTCTCACCCACCTGTCTTTTTTTCATATGCCATTAATTACATCAATAATCAGTGGGTCATGATGTATGATGTATGTGAGTTCAATACTGTAGCCTTGAAATTAATTGTGTTATTCTTATTCTTATTAATAATGTGAGCTAAATTGGTGCTGAAACGTCACACAGCTAGTTCCAATATAAATTTAAGAAGGAATGGAATCAGCCTTCCCTGTGAAAAACAATTTTATTTGATGAGATATCCATAAACCTATATTTCTTGGCCACCTGCTCCAACGGCTTCACTGCATGTCTCGTCACCTTACAACAGCATCATATAGATCCCCTCTGGCTCTCTGTTGGACAATTCAAGAACATACGTTACCAAGTAAAGACTCTATCAATAAATATGCACACGTCTTAATTGTCCCCATTGTAATTAGTCACAAACGCCTGTTCTTTTTGGCACAGGTGACGTGTTGAAACGCTCTTCTTTTGTCTGGGCTTTGGCACTGCGGAGGATTTCCATGTCAAACCGAATGAGGAAAAAAGAAAAGGGAAGAAACGAGGTGAGAAACAGTTGCTATAAAATGTATGCCATATTTCAATCTCAATGGCGTATTAATAGTCTTGAGCAAACAGATGGAGAGTGCCAAACACAGACACAGATTTCACAGGAAGGAAATAGATAGACGATTTAATTACAGTGGGAGAATATCCTGCTGAACATCTTCTATTATTTTATTTAACGCACGGAACACTTGATGCATTGTACTTAAGTAGCCCCTTAAATACAAAAGACATGCACGATATAACAATAACGTGTAATTACATTCTTCTAAGCAGGGTTTGAAGGTTCAGTTTAGGCTGGTACATAGTGCATTACATTTCAGTTCAGTTGTTACACAAGGAGATACGTTTGAGTTACACATACTGGTAAGAGGTTGTTACACAGGAAGTTGAATTTGGGTTACATGATATTATCAAGAGGTTGTTATACAGGGAGTTACATAATGGTTACTTTATATCACAGGTTGTTACACAGGGAGTTACATTTGGTTACTTTATGTCACAGGTTGTTACACAGGGAGTTACATTTGGTTACTTTATATCACAGGTTGTTACACAGGGAGTTACATTTGGTTACTTTATATCACAGGTTGTTACACAGGGAGTTACATATGGTTACTTGATATCACAGGTTGTTACACAGGGAGTTACATAATGGTTACTTTATATCACAGGTTGTTACACAGGGAGTTACATTTGGTTACTTTATATCACAGGTTGTTACACAGGGAGTTACATTTGGTTACTTTATGTCACAGGTTGTTACACAGGGAGTTACATTTGGTTACTTTATATCACAGGTTGTTACACAGGGAGTTACATATGGTTACTTGATATCACAGGTTGTTACACAGGGAGTTACATAATGGTTACTTTATATCACAGGTTGTTACACAGGGAGTTACATTTGGTTACTTTATGTCACAGGTTGTTACACAGGGAGTTACATTTGGTTACTTTATGTCACAGGTTGTTACACAGGGAGTTACATTTGGTTACTTTATGTCACAGGTTGTTACACAGGGAGTTACATTTGGTTACTTTATGTCACAGGTTGTTACACAGGGAGTTACATTTGGTTACTTTATGTCACAGGTTGTTACACAGGGAGTTACATTTGGTTACTTTATATCACAGGTTGTTACACAGGGAGTTACATATGGTTACTTTATATCACAGATTGTTACACAGGGAGTTACATATGGTTACTTTATGTCACAGGTTGTTACACAGGGAGTTACATAATGGTTACTTTATATCACAGGTTGTTACACAGGGAGTTACATTTGGTTACTTTATGTCACAGGTTGTTACACAGGGAGTTACATTTGGTTACTTTATGTCACAGGTTGTTACACAGGGAGTTACATTTGGTTACTTTATGTCACAGGTTGTTACACAGGGAGTTACATTTGGTTACTTTATGTCACAGGTTGTTACACAGGGAGTTACATTTGGTTACTTTATGTCACAGGTTGTTACACAGGGAGTTACATTTGGTTACTTTATATCACAGGTTGTTACACAGGGAGTTACATATGGTTACTTTATATCACAGGTTGTTACACAGGGAGTTACATTTGGTTACTTTATATCACAGATTGTTACACAGGGAGTTACATATGGTTACTTGATATCACAGGTTGTTACACAGGGAGTTACATTTGGTTACTTTATATCACAGGTTGTTACACAGGGAGTTACATATGGTTACTTTATATCACAGGTTGTTACACAGGGAGTTACATTTGGTTACTTTATATCACAGGTTGTTACACAGTGAGTTACATATGGTTACTTTATATCACAGGTTGTTACACAGGGAGTTACATTTGGTTACTTTATGTCACAGGTTGTTACACAGGGAGTTACATTTGGTTACTTTATATCACAGATTGTTACACAGGGAGTTACATTTGGTTACTTTATATCACAGGTTGTTACACAGGGAGTTACATTTGGTTACTTTATATCACAGGTTGTTACACAGGGAGTTACATTTGGTTACTTTATATCACAGGTTGTTATACAGGGAGTTACATTTGGTTACTTTATATCACAGGTTGTTACACAGGGAGTTACATATGGTTACTTTATATCACAGGTTGTCATACAGGGAGTTACATTTGGTTACTTTATATCACAGATTGTTACACAGGGAGTTACATTTGGTTACTTTATATCACAGGTTGTTACACAGGGAGTTACATTTGGTTACTTTATGTCACAGGTTGTTACACAGGGAGTTACATTTGGTTACTTTATATCACAGATTGTTACACAGGGAGTTACATTTGGTTACTTTATATCACAGGTTGTTACACAGGGAGTTACATAATGGTTACTTTATATCACAGGTTGTTACACAGGGAGTTACGTTTGGTTACTTTATATCACAGGTTGTTACACAGGGAGTTACATTTGGTTACTTTATATCACAGGTTGTTACACAGGGAGTTACATTTGGTTACTTTATATCACAGGTTGTTACACAGTGAGTTACATAATGGTTACTTTATGTCACAGGTTGTTACACAGGGAGTTACATTTGGTTACTTTATATCACAGGTTGTTACACAGGGAGTTACATTTGGTTACTTTATATCACAGGTTGTTACACAGGGAGTTACATTTGGTTACTTTATATCACAGGTTGTCATACAGGGAGTTACATTTGGTTACTTTATATCACAGATTGTTACACAGGGAGTTACATTTGGTTACTTTATATCACAGGTTGTTACACAGGGAGTTACATATGGTTACTTTATATCACAGGTTGTTATACAGGGAGTTACATTTGGTTACTTTATATCACAGATTGTTACACAGGGAGTTACATATGGTTACTTTATATCACAGGTGTTACACAGGGAGTTACGTTTGAGTTACATGTTATTATAGGTTGTTACACTTGGAGCTAAGTTTGGGTTACATATTATAACAGGTTGTTACAGAGAGAGTTACCTTTAAGTTGCACATTATAAGTTATTTCACAGGAAGTCGCATAGTTACATGTTATTACAGGTTATTACACAGAGTTTGTTTGGGGTTACATGTGATTACAGCTTGTTACACTTGGATCTACGTTTGGGTTACATGGTAATGTTGGTTGTTGCCACAGGACATTATGTTAGGGATATGTTGTTATTTGCTGTAAATTAAAAAAATTCATAACATTTGTGTAATTAAATGCATATAGTGTAATTAATTAGGTTTTTTCCCCCTTTTTTGCATAATACAGTGATAAAGTGTTCGTGCAAGTCTTTTTAAAATCTTGTTACACTGATTACAACCACAACTTCAAACAGAAAGGGAGTAATAAACCCACTTTTTTGTTGTCTTGTTTTTTGTTACATTTTAAGCAAAAAGAGCAAGCCCCAGGAGCAATCTAGTACAAGTGTGTGTTAGAAAGCAAACATGATTACAAGCTTAAGAAATGCAATTTAAGTTTCTAATAACATTTGCTGTGATTCTAATAGGAATGTCTGGGCCAGATTAAAGAAGTGCTGGATGAGGGTGATTAGAGCACTTGGCTGTGGCTGCGCAGTTTAGAGGCTTTAAGAAGGAAAAAGTCTAATAAGAAACAACTGTAAGTGGTTCATTTGAGAACACATCGACTATATTAACTAAACATCAATGAACGTGTCGTTTTGTTAGGATATCAATGTCTCTAAATGTTATGGTCATTTATAACAAATTGTGACTTGTTCTTGTTGAATATACATTTTACCCAGAACTAATTCAAACAAAACTCTGGACTGTATGAATGTTGCAGATTCAGTTTGCAGGAAGTTTTAAATCTAACAAAACAAAACACATCCAAGTGGTTTAGTCACTCAAAAGATACAAAAAAACAACAACAAAGTCCTCATTTTATTTTTTATTTTTGCGTATGATAAATGAATCATTGATGTTGTAAAGCGAAACAGGTTCATACATTTTCCAAAATGTGGTTTGGCAAAGTCTCAAATCAATGTACTTTTTCCATCTGTTGCAGACAAATGGAGTGAGTGTCTTTGAAAGCAGGTCGCTGATTGAAAACACCGCGGCGTGATGGAGACTGTCATTACCTGAAGGAGAGACAGGGCAGGAGAGAGAAAGGGAAAAAAAGTAATGTTTTATTTGATTGTAATAAATGTACAGACAGATGCCCCATGGGAAATCAGAATATATTTGATTATTTTTGAAGCAAATTTAGAGTTAGTGTGGTCAGAAAACAGACAGAGATAAATAACAGGTAACATTTTAAAGCAACGACACTTTGAATAGCCTTAATAAAGCATGAATAAAGTCTTAATTCATATTGAACAAATAGCTGATTAGGAATGATTCAGTGAAACTATTTGTTCATGATTAAATACATCTTTGTTCTGTTGTTATTACAGTTGATTAAGCAGTAGTTATTCCAAATGTTACTAGGAGTTTCTGTTTGCCGTAGGGAATGTGAGCGTTATGATTTAGTCGCCGGGTCAGTTTCTAATTAGACAAAAAGAAAGTTAAAAGTGCAAGAAGAAGGAATTGAAATACCTGTAAATAAACATCATAGAATACAGATATAATGAAGAATCTCTGCGAAGTTGATCTGTAATAACAGCTGCGACTTGCGGGTAAAGTAGGTTAATTTGTAGCGCACAATTTATACAGAAAGTAATTCACATGAAACGCTTCAAAATAGTGCAAAAAATAAGACAAACGCATGATTACATTTAATCACAATTTTCATAAAACATTTTTCAATACATACATGATCTAATTATACAATCAACAAATAACCCAATATCACTGTACAATATAATGTAATGTCACACTGTGGAACATTCCTGGCAAAGCAGCGACGTCTCCGTGTAGACGAAGAAGGTAGCGCACCCTCCAGGAACCATAATTATAGTGACTTGATTTATGGTCAGGTTATTGGCAGAGCTGCGTCTTCCACAGCTTGGTTGCTATGGCGTTCATTTTTCAGACGCAGACCTTTCCACTTCCCAAATGTCTTCTTCATGCCGTACAACACGCCAACGTGTTTCGCTCTCACTCCGTCCTCTCCCAATCTGGCCCTTTTTTGCACAGTGTACATACCACGTGCATGACGGGGCCGAATACCTATCGTCCCCAGTAATTATATTGTATTTTCACATAACAAGGTCCCTAATCCCAAACATCTGGGACAGGCCCTTATTACGCTAACACAAGGCTTTCCCCGTAACACTCTCTCCAATGTGCAATTATCAGTGAATCTGAGGTGGAGCGTGTGTGGGCGACGGAGCAGCTGTACCGCTGTACAAACATCTAAAGTGGCTGCTGATGGTTCCTCAGATTTATAATCAGTTATAGTCTGGTTTCTTTAAAGGCTTTACAGTGTTTTCTGCATTTTTCGGATTATTTGTTGAACTCCATGGGACAAAAAAGAAGAATGATTTGGGCTAAACAAGTACTTTGACTCATATATTCACTGTGAAAGTCTTGTAAATATCTATATATATTCTTCTTCTTCTTCTACTTCTTCTACTTCTTCTTCTTCTTCTACTTCTTCTTCTTCTTCTACTTCTTCTTCTTCTTCTTCTTCTTCTTCTTCTTCTTCTTCTTCTTCTTCTTCTTCTTCTTCTTCTTCTTCTTCTTCTTCTTCTTCTTCTTCTTCTTCTTCTTCTTCTTCTTCTTCTTCTTCTACTTCTTCTACTTCTTCTTCTTCTTCTTCTTCTTCTTCTTCTTCTTCTTCTTCTTCTTCTTCTTCTTCTTCTTCTTCTTCTACTTCTTCTACTTCTTCTTCTTCTTCTTCTTCTTCTTCTTCTTCTTCTTCTTCTTCTTCTTCTTCTTCTACTTCTTCTTCTTCTTCTCTTCTTCTTCTTCTTCTTCTTCTTCTTCTTCTTCTTCTTCTTCTTCTTCTTCTTCTTCTTCTTCTTCTTCTTCTTCTTCTTCTTCTTCTTCTTCTTCTTCTTTCTCAGCACTAGTTTTGGACTTTGAATACATTTCGATTGTTTCAATAATTGGTTCGTTGTGATTAACACAATATTATCATAGTTTCAACCTTAATGTGTCTGGAAAATACCTCTTGTCTTTTGAGAACGCGCAATGCCGGCATCTGCTGGTTCATTGAAACATGCAGCCAAAAACAACTGTTATTAAACATGCAACACACAATCGCCATAATTGAAAAGAAAACAACGGTATATACAATGTTCTCAAATCTAATCTTGTATAAAAAGTATTAAATGTAGTTTTAATCTGCTTTGTAGCACTGTCTTCTACGCCAACATATTGTGTTTCAGACTTTTTTGGCCTGTTTACTCGAGTCGCCGTCCCAAAGCTAAACTTAACCTGGCATAAACTCAGAGGAACAGAGATGTTTATGAAAATAAATTATTCAGAACAAATACTATGACATTTTGTTTAAAAGGGGTAGATCCCTGGAATAGTTGCACAGATTAATTTAAACCTTGTACTTTTCAAAAATAAGTTGAAAAGTGTAACTCTCAGCACATTATGAACTCTGAGTTTTAGCTTGTGACCATGATGTACTTTGCATCTGTTATTGTGCAGTTTCCTTTCGCTTTTTTGGAATTACAAATGGTTTCACACTTATTATTACGGCGAGGTGCAAAGCGTCGGCCAATCTTTCTGCACATTCATGTTTTTGGACTAAAGTCTCAGTATACGTGACTGAAATAAACGCAATAAACCAGCTAAAAATACAAAACCAGGACAAAACCAGAGGTGGAATAACAGACTTAGACAAAGACTTAAACCAAACCAAAAATAAACAGGTTCTAAAGCCCATTTTTTAAAATCAAAACCAAGACTTGAACAGCCTCTTAACGAGCTACAATATGGATCCGTGGGCCACAGTTTGAGAAGCACAGGCGTGATGAGAAAGTTGCTTGTCTCAGTGTGACTCACTTGAACAGTACATGTGGTACTTTTGAACAGTACATGTGGTACTTTTGAACAGTACATGTGGTACTTTTGACTGTCAGTTGCTGGTGGCTTCTCAGCAGTGGATGTGGGTTGGTGTCCTGACCTCTTACTCACACCTCACACCTCACCCTCACCCACACTCTCACCCACACTCTCTCCCTTACCTTTTCCTCTCCCTCACACTCTCCCTCTCCCTCACCCTCGCTCTCACACTCTCCCTCACCCTCGCTCTCACCCTCTCCCTCACCCTCGCTCTCACCCTCTCCCTCACCCTCTCTCTCACCCTCACTCTCTCCCTCACCCTCGCCCTCGCTCTCACCCTCTCCCTCACCCTCTCTCTCACCCTCACCCTTACCTCTCCCTCTCCCTCACCCTTACCTCTCCCTCTCCCTCTCCCTCTCCCTCACCCTTACCTCTCCCTCACCCTCACCCTCTCCCTCACCCTTACCTCTCCCTCACCCTCACCTCACCTCACCCTCTCCCTCACACTCTCCCTCTCCCTCACTGTCTCCCTCTCCCTCACTCTCTCCCTCTCCCTCACTCTCTCCCTCTCCCTCACCCTCACCCTCACCCTTACCTCTCCCTCACCCTCACCCTCACCTCACCTCACCTCACCCTCTCCCTCACTCTCTCCCTCTCCCTCACTCTCACCCTCTCCCTCACTCTCTCCCTCTCCCTCACTCTCTCCCTCACCCTCACCCTTACCTCTCCCTCACCCTCACCCTCACCTCACCTCACCTGACCCTCTCCCTCACTCTCTCCCTCACCCTCACCCTTACCAGCGAAAGACTCTTCTCATAAAACCTGGTTTTATAAGAGATCTTCTACTGAGAGTGTTTTTCAAACTTCCTATAAGTTATTTGTTCTTTTCTTCTGTATCTACCTCTGTATCTACCTGCGTTGCATCAATGGAATTTCCCCATGTGGGACAATAAAGGATTATCTTATCTTATCTTAACCATTTCCAATCCATTCACCGCTTCAGTTTCCTGCGATATGCAACATTTTGAGGACTTTTTCTCGTTCCAACGTTGCACTGTATAGTTTCAATTGTTAACATGATCGCTATGGCAACGGTCCTTATTGTCACCAATCTGAAATCCATGGATTTACATATCGATACCACTTTATAATAACTACACCTTCATTTGCCTTAACAAAGCATGAACAAAGACTTAATTCATAATGAACAAATATTTTATTAAGCATGATTCGGGCTTAGTAACTACTTCATTCAGGTTAGTAATTAGAGTTAGAGTATACATTAAATAACTGATAAACCTGAATAACTCTGAATAAACTATTTGTTCATTATGAATTAAGTCTTTGTTCATGCTTTATTAAGGCAGGAATACATGACACATTTATCTATAGTTTGTGCCCACAGTGTCTATAAAAATAATAACAATGTGCCTTAAAGATGCCCTATGTAACTTTTCTGAAACCTGCTTGTCTCCATGGATACTTTATTGACTGGCTGGAATGTTCCATAGTATGATATTAATTAATAGATGACAACAATTTTTTATAATGTAATATTTTCTGTGTTATGGATGTTTTGAAATATAATTCTGTACAGCTTGAACTATTTAGGTACATAAAATGAAACTAAATTGATGAGTGTGAAAATAATGGATAATCGGTTGTCATTTGAAGACTTTTCTGGTCACCTGAAGTTTCATGATGATGGGAAGGGGAACTTAAAATACACTTTATCTGAGCGTATTGAAGAAAATGAGTCAGAACCAGCGGTGCATGTTCACAGTGGTCAGGACTGACATCATCTCAGCATCTCAGTGTGAAACCGCACACTGCACTGGATTCCAGCACAGGTTCATAAGAGTCAAAAAAAAGCTTTACTAATTCAAAATAATATTACTCAAGTAGAAGTACAAAGAAGCAGTGCAAGGATTCAACTGTGACTCAAGTAAGAGTGACTGTTTGAACGCATTTGATTTATGATCCAGAGTTTTTAATTTAAATGGAATAACACTGATTTAACACTTTAAATAATTAACAAAAACTGGAATTTTCTAAATGATAGTGCAAGACACTCAAATGTCAATATAAAGCATTTGTCATTTGTAACTTTTATTAGATTTTATTAAAAAGTTATTAAATGCAGAGTAGCAAAAATATGTACTTAAGTAAGAGTAATGTTACTTTAACATAACAATTCCCAAGTAGAAGTAACAAGTAGTGACCCAAATAAATACACAAGTAAAAGGGCAACATTTTTTTTGGGAAACTAAGTACCGAGTAACAGTAAAATGTATTTAAAATGATTGATTTATGATTTGAGTTTGTGTAATTGGGCAGACAAAACATTAACTAATGCACAGATTCTGATATTTGAAAGGAAATTACACAAAAACCAGAGAGAGAGGAAAACTGAGAGAGGAAAACTATACTCAAAAGTACCAATTCTTAAAAAATCTAAATGTAAAGTAAATGTAAAGTAAATGTAACCAACGTCAGATTAAATGTAACTTGTGTGTAAATTCGACTTACAGCTACTACTCACTCATGTCGCTACAGTTCACGACACGTTCTATAAAAAGCAAGCTCTTAACTGTTGGTGAAGACAAAGCAAAAGGCATTTCGCGTTAAAACCACCCACATTTCCTGCTGCTGCTGCTGCTCCACCACAAAGTCGACATCAAGCGAGCTGCAACTGAAACAAGTGCAGTGAGACGGGTTCAGGAAGGACAGCCATGGTTCTGTGTAGAGCTTTACATCTGCCACATCGCTTCATGACAGAGATCCATAAGACAGAGGAGTCGTCTGATGTGGCAACCGTAGTCTTCTCTATGGGCGCAACGATGTTTCCACTGCACATTATCTGGCATGATCTGGTGTGGACACGTCTGGTTGTGTTGAGTTTTATAGGATGTTTTTAGTCTTTATTCAAATGAGGAAATAAATCGGTTGGCAAATCCTGTATAAGGAATCGAAACTTTTCATCTTAAACACTGTTTGAATGGACGTTCTGTTGTTGTTGTTGTTGTTGTTGTTGTGGTGGTATTCAAAGCTTTATATCTGTACTTTTATCAAGCTAAATTCCGATTTTCAATGTAGTTTACAATGACCTAGCATTGCATCAGATTTTGTGCCGATTATCACCAAAAAGTCACCCTGAAAGGACGTATGCCGCCCCCACACAGTTTTACTTCTGATACTACTGATCAGGTCTTTGGTTTCATTTAAAGTTGAGCGGGAATTCCTATAAATTAAATGGAGAACTAAGTTTTGTTGCTAAAATTAGATATAAAGATTTGTGTGGTTTGATTTTTAATATGACTAAAAGGACCGGCAATGCTGAGACCCAGTGCATCCTAGCTATTGGAGATACTGGTGAAAGTCGAGGGGATGGGTGGTGGGGCTTTTGTTGGTGTAACGGGAGTCGGGGACACAGGTTTGTGCGGGGAAGAGTTCATCAGTGTTGACTTCAGAACTCTTACTTTATATTGGGCGTGAGTGGAGAAATCTTAATGCCTGATTTGATCATTGACATTCAAGATGGTTTGGAAGGCCCCCCTGGGAGGAGATGGAAAGGAGTAGTAGTAATCTGTAGTGGGAGTAGATGTTGTAGGGGGGACCCAGGGCTGCTCTGAGGGCAGGGGCGATGACAGGGATGCTGTCGGGCCTGTCACAGATGGGTCCAGGGCCTTTGATGAGGACCCTATGGGAAATAACTGAAATGACTCCTGCGCTGGCCACGGTGAAGGTGATTGAGGTGTTGTTGAGGTGATTGTGGAGCAGCTGGAGCTGAATCCTTTGCTGGTGGTGGTGGAGCAGCTGCTGATCGATCCTTTGGTGGAGGCTGTGGTTGTGGTGCTGCTGATGTTGAAACATTGGCTCGGTCTCTGGCTGATGGAGCAGGAATTCTTCCCTCTAACTATCTGCTCAGGACCCTGTCCAGGCCCAGTCCAATGCTTCAGAGCGTGAAGCAGGTTCTCTGTCAGGACCCTCACTCCACCTCTGCATAGGTGTGGGCCATTTCTCTTAAATAGGTCCTCTCGTTTCCAGTTTACAGTCTGAAAGTGGTAAAAATCAGTTTGTAAGCTGTATTTTAGGTGCCTTTACATTATCTTTGTATCGTTTAGGCTTTGCACAGATACAGCCTGGTCTTTGGACAGTTTTGGGAATGGCACAGAGTCACTCCGGTTTAGGTTTAAAGTAGCAGTTTTTCTTGTAAAAATTGTGGACAGGGAATGACACTGGAATTTTTTCACACTTATTCACACTTTTTACTGTACATGTTTTTACTGTACATGTATGTTTATCGTACACTTTTTTCACACTTGCTTTATCTTCTGTATTTTGTAAATATTTTTTTCTACTACTAGGGACAAGCGCTGGAATCGTTTTTAATTAAACTGTTTTTGACATTGTTCGGCTGGATTATTGAGTGTTTTCGTGACGTCGTGATGTGAGCTAACTCCGAGCTAGCCCCCAGCCCCCCCCGCGCCCTCCGGCCGCGGCCGACGTATGCTATGTCGCCGGTACACGTTTACATAAAAGAGGAACTTCATGAACGATCGGGACACGCACTGGAATCGCTATAATTCAACTTGTTTTGACTTTGTTCAGCTGGATTGAGTGTTTTCGTCGTGTCATCGCGATGTGCCCTGGCTCCGAGCCCCCCCGCGCCCCCCGGCTGACGCCGGTGCGCGTTTACACAAAGGAAGAACTCATGAAACTGCGGAGAACCGTCGTCTTACCCAGAGATCGTTACGTTATCCCGGCGGACATCCTAAGGAAAACGCAGAGAAGCAGAAGGGCTGGACGTAAACTCCGAGAGAAGAGAGGAGGAAACAGAAAGCCGGTTCCCGCCGTAGTCATGGGTAACGTGAGGTCCCTTCAAAATAAAATGACGGAAATAGCGAGCCTCATGCGGTCCCAGAGGATTTATAGGGACAGCAGCGTCTCGATTTTCACAGAGACCTGGTTAACAGCAGAAATGCCAGACTCTATTGTAGGTTTGGACAATTTTCATCTGCTGCGGGCGGACAGAACGAGAGAATGCAGGAAGAAGAGAGGTGGAGGTCTGGCTGTGTATGTGAACACGAGCTGGTGTAAACCCGAACACTGCACAGTGAAGCAGCAGCTATGTAACAAGGATATTGAACTATTGGCTATTGGCATGAGGCCATATTATCTGCCCCGGGAGTTCTCACATGTGATTTTGATCGCAGTCTATGTGGCCCCGTCTGCCAATGCTGAATATGCTTGTGAAGCACTGCTCTCCTGCACTTGTGGGCTGCAGACACAGCACCCACAGGCTCTCTTCCTCGTCCTTCCTGGTGACTTTAACCATGTTTCTCCCTCTTCTGTTCTACCAACATACACCCAGTATGTCACCTGCCCCACAAGAGACAATAGAACATTGGACTTGTTTTTTGCCAACACCAAAGAGGCTTATTCTTCTTCCCCCCTCCCTCCCCT
Source organism: Eucyclogobius newberryi (assembly GCF_026437365.1). NCBI lineage: Eukaryota > Metazoa > Chordata > Actinopteri > Gobiiformes > Gobiidae > Eucyclogobius > Eucyclogobius newberryi. Next base: position 28,873,144 of record NW_027315823.1, on the reverse strand, counting down.
GGGCAGCTTGGACCACAACCTTGTACATCTGAGGCCTGTGTATGAACCCATCGTGCGCAGGCAGCCTGTGGTGTCCCGTGAGGTGAGGATGTGGTCTACTGAGAGCGAGGAGACTCTGAGGGACTGCTTCAGCACCACTGTCTGGACTGAGCTTTATGACCCACATGGGGGGGACATCAACACCATCACAGAGTGCATCACGGACTACATCAACTTCTGTTTTGAGAACATTGTTCCCTCCCGGACGGTGCGGTGTTTTCCAAACAACAAGCCATGGATTAACCGTGAACTGAAGGCTCTGCTGAAGGAGAAGAAGAGAGCCTTCAGGTCAGGGAACATGGAGGAGCTGAGGACTGTGCAGAAGGAGCTGAGGAGGAAGATCAGGCAGGCTGAGGCCGGCTACAAGAGGAGGATGGAGGAGCAGCTGCAGCAAAAGAACATTCAGGGAGTGTGGAGGAGCCTGAAAACCATCTCGGGCTTCAAAATCCCCCCTGCCCAGACAGAGGGGGATCTACAGTGGGTGAATGATTTAAATGCTCACTTCTTGAGGTTTGATCGGTCACCCGCCCCTCCCCCTGCACAGCTGCATGCTCCCTCTTCCACAGCTGGACAATGCCCTGCATCCGTTCCTCTTCATTTTTCCGCCCCGGACCATCAGCTCCCCACTTTGCCTGGACTCATCACCCATGCCCCCAGCACACAGTCCCCCTGCCAAACACTGACGAAGAGGATTAAAGTGAGGAAGGCAGCAGGACCTGACGGCATCAGCCCCAGGCTCCTTAAGTCCTGCGCAGATGAACTGTGTGGAGTTATGGAGCATGTCTTCAACATGAGCCTGAAGCTGAGGGTGGTACCACAGGTCTGGAAGACCTCCTATCTGGTACCTGTGCCCAAGACACCGCGCGCCAAAGACCTCAACAGCTTCAGGCCAGTGGCTCTCACGTCCCACCTGATGAAGACACTGGACCACCTCCGCTCCACCGTGAGCTCAGCCATGGACCCGCTCCAGTTTGCATACCGGCCTGGCATCGGAGTGGAGGACGCCGTCTTCTCCCTGCTGCACCGTTCTCTCTCTCACCTGGAAAAGCTTGGCAGCTCTGTGAGGATCCTGTTCTTCAATCTTTCCAGCGCCTTCAACACCATCCAGCTGCTGCTCCTGAGGGACAAGCTGGAGACGGTTGGTGTGGAGTACGACCTGGCAGAGTGGATCCTGGACTACCTCACGGACCAACCCCAGTTTGTGAGAGCACGGGACTGTGTGTCTGACACTCGGACCTGCAGTGTGGGGGCACCCCAGGGCACTGTCCTCGCGCCCTTTCTCTTCACCCTTTACACTGCAGACTTCAGACACGACACGGACAGCTGTGTCCTGCAGAAGTTCTCTGATGACTCTGCCATCATCGGACTCATCACGGACGACGATGATGCGGAGTACAGAGGACTGGCGCAGGACTTTGTGGACTGGTGTCAGCGGAACCACCTCCTCATCAACGCGGGGAAGACCAAGGAGATGGTGGTGGACTTCCGCAGACGCCACCCCACTGCCCCCTCACCAGTGAACATCCAGGGACGGGACATTGAGAGAGTGGACTCATACAAGTACCTGGGTGTTCATCTGAACCACAAACTGGACTGGACTCACAACACAGACGCACTGTACAGGAAGAGCCAGAGTCGGCTCTACCTCCTGAGGAGACTCAGGTCTTTTGGAGTGACAGGGCCACTCCTGAAGACCTTCTATGACTCTGTGGTGGCATCAGCTCCTGTACGGTGTGGCCTGCTGGAGTAGCAGCATCACAGAGAGGGAGAGGAAGAGGCTGGACAGAGTCATCAAGAAGTCCAGCTCCGTCCTGGGCTGTGCTCTGGACTCGGTGCAGGAGGTGGGGGACAGAAGGGTCCTGGCTAGATTCACATCTATGCTGGACCATGAGTGCCACCCCCTGCAGGACACTCTGTTCGCTCTGGAGAGCCGCTTCAGTGAGAGACTGATCCACCCTCGCTGTGTGAAGGAGAGGTTTTGCAGGTCTTTCCTTCTGCTGCTGTCAGACTTTATAACAAACACTGTTAGTCCTGAACACTCGCAATACTGACCTAACCATGTGCAATTATGTCATATGTGCAATTACTGTCGTGATTCATGTGCAATTACTGTGAAATTCATGTGCAATCCATGTGCCGTCGTGACACATATTCATGTGCAATTACTGTCGTGATCACATGCAATGGTATTTATGTATTTATTTATTTTTATCTTTATTATTTTTCCCCTCCATCCCTTGTTGGGAAATGGGAGGTTTTTTGTCTATGGGAGTTTTTGTTTATAAGAGATCTTCTACTGAGAGTGTTTTTCAAACTTCCTATATGTGATCTGTTCTTTTCTTCTGTATCTACCTCTGTATCTACCTGCGTTGCATCAATGAAATTTCCCCATGTGGGACAATAAAGGAATATCTTATCTTATCTTATCTTAATTGTATCGTGGAGTCCTTTATCAGATTCTAAAGCAAACATCTGTGCTTGTAGCTCATACATGTCTTGTTGATATTTCCGACAGCGTTCACAAGAGTCTGTTTTCCATGTTACTGGCTCGTCAGATATGCTGTTAAAACTGTAAAAAAAATCTTAAAATCCTTGGGTGGATTAAAAAAGTCATAATTTAAAAAACAAAACATACAATAACATGCACATATTTTTATTAAAATGAGTAAACCATACAAACAATAAACATTAAATTATGGTGCACACGTCTCTCAGTCTGTTCAAAGCTTTTTAGCCTCACATATTGAAAAGAAAGACTAGCCAAAACGTATACAGCTAGTTCTAATGTAAGTTCTAAAAAAATATTACCCATGTAAAAAGAAGTATATTCTTGTTATGTGATATGCGTAACTCTAAAAATGTAAGTATGAATAATTTCGGCTCACATACACCTCCACCTCCACAAATTGTATCACTCGTAATAGCAACACATTACTGACATTTTAACAGTCTTCCGAAAGTTCACAGTTTTTGCCATTCAACTATTTTATTTCAAATAGTCAACTCATTCTTACTTAGTGTCAAAAGTCAAACAAAATTGGGGTAAACTTATATTTGGCTGTGCGCCTGGTGTTGAACGCGTGTTACATTTGTGTTGCCTTTATCTCACAGACGCCCACGATGCACCAGTTTCACGTCTCCTCTGCATCTGCTCCTGTATTTTTTACTGGCAATCTGGTCCACTCTGCGCAGCTAATTGGCTAATATCATCACAGCTAAATATAAATATAGGGATACCATGTTGACCCCAAAAACTGCTAACTTAGGTGTGCTATACTTAGGGCTGATACTTCTGCAAAAGTTGAGACAATTCCTGAAAAAAAGCAACAAAAAAAACCCCCACACGAAATCAAACTTTTCAAAAAAATTTTATTATGCAGGTTTGAAATAAAATAAGCATTGTGACAATGATAGATGCTGCCGACAAGAGGAGAAAATAGCAGCATCACAAATGTAGAAAACAAAATAATTATAATTGCAGGGTTTGTCAAATATGCAAAAAATAAAACAATAAAATAAAAATACATCTTCATTGTAAGAAGCAAAAGTGATTCATTTTTATAAATAAGAAAAAAAAAAGTCAAAATGACTGATTAGATTCTAGGCGACTAGAAAAAAGAAAAAGATAAAAATGGACAACCATTTCAAATATTTATCAAATATTACTGGCTTTACAAATAAAATACCTACAATTGGCAGGGATTTTACACAAAGTTATAGTTTTTTTTTGTTTTTTAACTAAAATGTTGCTACGGTAAATGTGATAGAAACAAATAGCTTTTTCAGCAACATTTTTCCAGGCAAAATTCCAGAAAACAGCAACATGGGAAAATTTTGTTAACCATTTATAACAAGGTTCCTCAGTAAACTATTTATAAGGCATTAAGAAGCACTATTTATTTGTTTATAAGCACATATAAGGCATTTACAAGCATCTGTTGATGTCATATAATACCTCTACAATGTTAATAAACCATTAACCAATAAACATGTATATGTTCTTAAATAATCTATGAAATGTTTGTAAGAGCATCAATAAGCTGCCATTAAAACTACTTTCAATAATCAAATAATAAATGCTAGTAAATGCCTTATAAGTGCTTACAAACAAATGCCTAGTGCTTATTAATACCGTATAAGTAGTTTACTAAGGAACCTTATTTTGAAGTGTCTTTTCTGTATGTCCACGAACATTAAACAAAAGAGGAAAAGGGAATCTATTTTTGAATATGTTGCTTATCTTTTGAACGTTTTTCAAACTAAAATCTCTGTCCACTTAAAGCTGCGCTATGCAACTCCCTGAGACAAGAAGGTAAGGTACCTTCTACCAGAAATGTTACACAGTGCACCTTTAAGGATTTCATGGAGACTTATTCAATATATTCAGTTTGAGATTTGAGAAGTTGAGAAGTTTATAGAAGAAAAACACACCAGTGAGCACAGATTTGATGCAAAAATGCAAGTGTGAAATGTCCTTCAGAGACCCAGCTGCACGAGGATGTTAATATTCACCAGACACTGCCTCGCACACACTCAAAAGGGCTACATTCAACAGACTCTCACACACAGACACACAGACACACAGACACACACACACGCGCACACACACACACACACACACACACAAAGGTGTACATGTAATAATAAGGAAGAGAAAAATCTGTCTGAACTTCCACCGATTGGATCCCATAAAAGTAATATTTACAATCGCGCGGCCCAGTGTCTCATGTAATATCTATATAAAACTGTTTTGTTCTCAACCCAAGCTCTTTCTAATAATAATAATAGTAATAATAATCATCATCATCATTTTTGGGTGTTTACAGATGAACATGAAGGCCCCTGAACTCAGTACAAAGGGATTTCTCTATAAAGCAGACTCATAGGCAAAGAACAAATTTCCACCGATGCACAGAACAGTTTGGTTTAGTTTGGGTAACCTGTCATTGGTTTTCATGAAATAATAAATTAACCAAAACTCCTAGTGTGCTGTTTCAAACATTATTGAACACACATTTAATATTGTTCATAGCTATTTTCTGACAAATACTGCCTGAGTGGATCCAATAGTATGTAAAATACTTTGGAAATATTAGCTATCTGTGTCTGCAGAAACAAAACAAACATGTTCAAATCATTCACTTCTACAGAAGACTATTGTGAATTTATTCACATGAAAATAAACGAAACAAAATATGTGCACACGGCACATTTTTTGTTTCGTTCTCAAGTCGATTATACAATCATAAGCTGAATGGGCGCCTTGCTTTGGGTTGATTCTATGACTAAAGCTAACTTGTGTTTATCTTCACAAGAGCGATATAGAGAACAGTAAATCACAAGAGCGTGTAAGGGGTTTGAAGGGGGTGAACCCATTTTTTTCATGAAATTAAAGTAAAATATTTTTTGTATAATGTGAACGCATTACTTCAGGTCAAAATGAGACCACTGTGTGATTTCTGTAACTGATTATCACGCGTTGTATTCACCGCGAAGAATGAAGTGGCATTTTGTTAGCTTTACAGTGAAAGTACACTCTGCTCTGGCCTCTGAACGTTTTGAAAACTACGGAGATTAATTAGGATGCTCAAATAGGTAAGTAAGAAATACATTTGGACCATTGCAAATAGTTTTATGTTACATCTCCCCAGCTTAACATGACAGATACTGTTAAAGGTGCACTGTGCAACTTTTCAGCTGGAAAGTCCGCTTGTCTCATGGTGTCTTTGCTTTACCTGGAGTGCCAATGTGATTGTCTTTAAATTACATACTGTATCTCCATAGAGACAAACAAATCATGCCAAGTAACAGGTCAGCTCTGTGGAGTGGCGAACCCACTCATTGTAAGAATGTAAGTTTTTCAAGGTATTTTGGAGAAATAAAATGATCTGTAATTGAATAAATGCAAGCTAGATAAGTTAAATATTATATTGTGGAACATTTAGGCAACACAATAATACTGCGTTCCAGTCTGCCAATGTTGGAACTCGGAGTGACGTTATCTCAGAGTTTCTGTGTCAAGTCGGAAACACAATTACCCGGAATTTACAGTAACGACTCAATCAAGTAAAAAAAAAGAGGAAAGTGCTCAAATCAGCCAAAATTAGGGTCCATTTACGTTAATTTATTGACCCAGACATTGCTATTACATTTCCACTTTATATAACTATGTTTGAGAGTAAATTTTTGCTTCTCTATCTCTACAGAAACAACAAGCAAACCCTCCAACAGAAAAGTCACGCAGTGTACCTTTAAACAGAAATTAGTGACATTTAATGATTAATTAATTATTGTAGCATTTATCACTAAAACTGTATTGTGGCATTGTAACAAACTAAACCATACTGTTCCATTAGTGGAAATGGGCCAAAACTCAGATATTAATAAACAACATCAACAACAGAGTAAAAAATAAAACTGAAAATGGGTCTTTTTCCTGTTCATTGTAAGTTAAAGCTGAAGGGGATCCCGATGCTGCGTACTGCCTGGATCAGGTTGAAAAAGACACAAAAACTCAGAGACAGAGCAGGGAAAGAGGAGCTGTAATAAGTGCTTGGGAAATTTCAACAGCAAGAAGACTGCTAATACATTAAGTGGTACAGACAGTAGTCATCTATGCCAAAAAAACTGCTCACAAACTTTGTAGAGAAAGAATGAATACACTGAAATGTATGAATGTGTCTGAGAGGTCAGGAGAGATGGTGGGAGGGGCGGGGTGATGCAGGGGGGCGGGGCCACTGTAGACTCCTCCTTGTATTTCGACAGAGCGGATCTTCAGTTTCAGGTGAGGTAGAGCTTGTCCCTGCCTATCATGCTGCCACTGCAAAGACAAAAGCAACACGGATCAGACACATGGGTTCAAGACTGACAGATTGATGTCATAGTTTCAAACAGAGGGTACAATTCACCAGACCCTTGTGATGAAACGTATATATCTGTGACTGATTGGGTGAATAAACATACCATGGTAGTTTAGTGCTTTCAACTGACATTGGGCCTGTGTGTTAGTATAATGCCACGACCTACACTTGAAGCTAGCTTAAAGCTATACTTAAAGCTGGTTGATCATACGGTAAAAGCGATTTCAGACATTTTTGAGATTTGTAGTGATTTTTCGGTGCTGAACCGGGGTAAAAGCAGCATGTGAAAAATATAAAAAAAAAACAGCTGAAGGCGGCAGTAAACACAGCTCTGAGGAGCTGGAGGCACCGAGGTGAACTGGGCCAAAGCGTGCCTCGGTGATACGTCTTCTGAACAAATCACCACAAAAATGAAAGCCGGAGAAGTTTTCGGGCAGAACCCTGACTTTAGATTAGATTAGACTTAGATTTGATCCATCCTTCAGCCAGTGCCACTGGGGCATCTCTGCAGTAGCAGTGGTCTCTGCAGAGCTCAGCTTTGTCAGGTCTACCTTTGCTGAAAGATTTCACCTATTGTGCATGTTTTGGGTTAAAGGAATAATAGAGGATTTTTCGCCGATTTGAGAAGTTCTCAGAGATTTCCATCTCTTCTGAGCTCGAACACAGTCTTTCTCTGTCGTCATTTTTGTACTGTACACTGAAGGAACCCGCTAAACACACACCGGCATATCAACCACGCATGCGCGACCAGGGAAATTTGCTTCTATACTGGGAACGAGGCTGCAGGTGTGCAGTAGCACGCAGGGAATGATTGACATGTGGGACATGCGGCTGTCCACGCCACGAGGAACTGAGACTCAAGATTGCGTCCCAATAAATCCTCTATTATTGCTTTAATGGGATGGCTTTAAATAGAGCAGCTTATATTCAAGCAATGCTAAAGTTAACTTTGCCAGCGGTTTGCTACTTGCAGCAAAGATGGCGGCATTAGCCAATAACAGTCCATCCTAATTACTTTTGATACTTCAGAATGCGATGATGTCACACAAACACAACCTCTGTGTCCCATTCCCCAGTCTCTGCACAAACCCATGTCTGTGTGTGAGAGCGGCATCAGTAGCCACAGCGTTTAGAACAGAGCAGATAAAAGTTGTGTTCGGAACATCTGTTTTCCTCTCAGCCTGACAATCACACCACAGCCTCCATTATCTCACCATTACCTCTGCAGCTGCCTCTCTGCCCAGCACAACTGACAGTGTTCCACACTTCCATTGTGGAAGAACCGGGAAACATCTGAGTTTATTTCTGGCAAAGCAACTTCAACATGACAATTACTTCTGCTCTAATAAATGTTTGCCTGACTTTTTTCTTCAAGAAGAATAACATTTCTTTTGCCCCGCACACAGGACTATTGTAAAAGCAGCTCTCAGTTTCTGACCAGATCTTCTTTGGAAAAAGACCTGATGGAATTCCACTTAAAACCTCATCCAGACCTTTTTGAAACAATGTTTAATCACTTCATGCTGAAGCCTAAATGATGCTTGATGGTGCTGAGTGTATAAAATAATGGTGCGAGCTGTTCTAACCTGCAGTGGTTGCCACACTCTCGATTACAGTATTCACTGTCCCAGTCGTGACTTGGGGCCACACCAGGACCTGGACCTGAGCCAGGGGCCCCTGGAGACTGAGAACCCCCAATACTCTTCTGATACTCGGACTGGAGGTGAGAGAAACCCTGGGGACAAAAAAAACAACATGTCAAATATTAGATAGATAATGGTATCTGTCTGATTAGTTATTAGCTCTCACAAACCCTCATTGTTAACACAACATGTATTCATTTTAGTAACTAGTTTGAACCACACAATCACAGCCAATCAGAACACTGCTTTCAGCTCTAATGATAAATAAAACTTATTATTATTCATTGCTCATTTTATGTTTTCCCATAGAATTGACTAATTTGCAACAAAAGTACAAAAAAAGTACAAAAAAGTCAGGTACCACAGCTTTATGAATGAAATAATGAATAATATACAGTAGGAGTGCAGAGTCAACTCGTATGAACCATATTCTACAATGTATGAATGGTGCAAATACCATTATCAATACATGTCCATATTGTCATAGATCAATACACAATTTCATGAAGTCAGTTGAAAAAAAAAATACATTTCCAGCTGGGATTTGAAATGTAGGACGGAAGTGGAGGTCTTTAAATGGATTGGGAGGTTATTCCAAAGTTTAGGTGTAAGAAGAACAGAGAAAGAACGCTCGCATTGGTTTTAAGGTGAGAGGAGGGGACTGATAATAAGCATTGAGTGGAGGAGCTGAGGAGCTGAGGAGCTGAGGAGCTGAGGAGCTGAGGAGACGAGGAGCTGAGGAGCTGAGGAGACGAGGAGACGAGGAGCTGAGGAGACGAGGAGCTGAGGAGACGAGGAGCTGAGGAGACGAGGAGACGAGGAGCAGCGAACGCTATTAGCAATGTATTTAGGTGCAGATCCATTAAGTGCTCTAAACACCTACATTTGGGTGCATTGTGCATAATTCTAATAGCATGTGTCTTCTCACCTGCTGGCCCGGAGGCGGGGAGTGCAGCCCCATCTGGTGAGAGATGATTGGCTGGGACTGGACCTGCTGCATGCGGATTGGCTGGTTGAGCAGCGAGCTCTGGTGCAGGGAGAGCTGCTGGTGTGGGTGCAGGGGCGGGCTGATCTGGAAGGAGGAGGGGGGAGAGGCACTAATGCTGGGCAGCATCTGGGATTGGCTGAGCGTCTGCGACAGGGCGTGGCGGGGGGCGTGGCCTGTGTAGCTCTGCAGGTCAGCGAGAGGAAAGGCCCCGGGGCACAGGTACGGGGACGACGGCTGAGGTGGCACACTGTACAGGGGCGGGTTGGCAGACATCATGTGAGGAGACGCCTGGCTCGTCTGCACACTTTTGGCCTCCGCAGGGTCGTTATAAGACTGCTGAATGACAACAAGGGGAAAACACATTTATTTCATGATATATGAGACAGAAGACGTCGTCATAGAGTTCAAAATCCCCATAATGAATGCAAATGAGCGATCTTACGTTATCTCCCCCTTAGTCAACTGATCGTTTCAAACACTTACTTACACTAAATATACACTGAAACATGAAATAACAAACATATATCTGCTCTTTTAAGCGCAATAACCACATTTTCTTTTTCATACTGACTTATTATAATAGCTTTTATGTATTTTTTTAAATGCCACTATTGTTCTTGAGTCTGATTTTTTTGTCTTTTTTCTATAGATTAACTCCTTGATTCTGACTCTTTTTATTTATTTATTTAAAAGTCTGTTCCTTTTAGATTGTATTGATTTGTTCTTTTTAAAAAAAAAAAAAGAATATTTACAGTTAATATTATGCATTTAAACTTTAAGTTTGACAAATAATGGGTTAGTTTAGTTTTAGAATACACACTTCAATCAGATCAAACTTGTGCTAGATTTAGAGTTAAAAGATCAACTTTGTATGAACCATGTTAATGATTATAGAAGCATTCAGTTATGCTTTTTCAGTCTGTGTTGCTTTAAGGTGTTTTTACTCTATTTAAAACCTTAACCCTTAATCAGTCACAAATTGTTGATTTACGTCAATTGTGCTTCAAACGTTCAGACCAAAGAATCTCTGATCACTAAAGCTATTCTATCAGTACAAATCATTATTTATGTCAGAACCTGAATTCTCTCAAACAAACAGCAATATTATTCTCATATCTGGTTGTAATGCAATAAAATACAATCGGAACAATAAATAAATCAATACAAGTTTTCCAAAATAGCCTTTAAAATATTATAAAACCCAAGAAGCAATCCAACACTATCACAGCAAAATAAAAAGGCACATTATCTTTTTTTAATGAGAGCATTTTGTGCAATGTGAAAATATAATTGCCTACTGTCATTGAACGCTACATTTTACAGTCTAAATCCAGCCTCTAATTACACACTATTCAGTTGCGCTGTTTTTACCGAGCATGATCACTGCTCTCTTTTTGGTTTGAGTTTTTCCCAAACAAACTGTGTTGAGGCCACACAACTGTAAAACGCCCACACGTTTTAGACCACACTCGAGGTGATGAATGTTTGAAATGTATCCAGGCGTTCTCACCGATGCTGATATAAAACGGAGTGATATGTTGTTAAGTAATGGCCCATATCCAGTGTTGTGAAGCCAATAAATGATCAATGTTAAAGAGCAACAATATTGGTGTGTAATGCATTTTATCGTCATTTTTTGAAGTAATAAGTAAGTCAATTTTGTATGACAGATCATTAGACGCCATCACCAATAGTGTGTGTGGCATTAGTAGACATGGATCCAGGCGAGGTGATTTCTGTGCTCTTTGGGTCAGTGGAATCAATCTCAGACACGTGTGCCAATTATATATGTGCCAGGTAGTTCCAATGAAAGGAAACACGACTTAAGAAGGACATTCCACATTAGTAAGAAGACCACCATTTTCGAGCAATATGGGAAAGAAAAAGGAACTTTGGACAAGGTATGAAAACCCCTGATATGTCGAGAAAACTTTGGATTTGATGTTTTACACAAATCAATCTATTGTACAGCATATTTTAGCAGCGAGACGTTCCCCTCGTTCTCCATTTAAACCAACGGAGTTCCCGCTGGGCCGGAAGTGTGATTACCAGGAAAATGCTGATCACGTGGGAAAAAAGGGAAAGTGGGCGGGGCAGAATAAGGTCAATAGACTCATTCTCTGCTTTTGAACCGGCCTTAACACCTGACGGGGATTAAACAGGTTTTAGCTGCTTATCAAGAGCAAAATAAGAGCGAGAGTGTGAGGCATCGTGTTTGAGCAAGTTGGCAGTTAGTTTCCCCCAAACTGACGGTGCTCTCTAGTGATGTCCGGGTCAGGTTATTTTCCCGCACCATACCCAGGCATCAACTTTTTCAACTCTGTGGTTTTGATTCAGTCTGAAAACGTGCGTAAAATCAGATGATAACATGTAGGATCGGCACCTGAGCAATGATGCATTTGAACCAAGTCAGCACGACTTATAATCATTTAAAAAGGAACTGGGAGTTTGCATCTCTTTCTCATCCTCTCTCTCGCTCACTCACTTGCTCAGAGCCAGACACAGGTACATCAGATCACACAGAGAAATCAAGGACAGGATAAATAAGGATAAAGGACTGTGTGTAAAGCTTCAAAATGCTGTGTGTTTTATTACAGTCTGACTCATATTCACTGAGGAATGAGTCTAATGAAGAGCTGAATTTGGACGCGTCTAAATGCACATGGAGAGCAGACATGCGATACAGCGGTCAGTAAGTTAACCTGCGGGTCAAAAGACAACCCGCGCATCACTAGTGCTCTCTGCGTCCTCTGTCTCTCCTCTACAGTTTACCGTGAGTGCTCGTTCTGCTGTGGAACAGAGGCTGAAGGAGCAGGTTTTAAACACCATGCAGCAAATAGTGCACTTGGTCCAGTTTGTGTGCGCTCATTTCACCGTGTCAGTGGTCAGTGTGCTTCACGTGCTCTGGTCCAGGTCCATCTCGAAACTCTTAAAGAGCAGTGAGTGGAGGAGTTTGTGGTGAGCAGGGAACTGGACCCTGCAGTGGTTCAAGACTTTGAATGTGTTAGGGAATAAAAGACCAACAAACACACTTGCAAAAGTGCAATGCAAAAAGGCTTAGCATTTATAACTCTTGAGTAAAGAAACTAATTTCAATCCTAGGTGGTCTGGTTAGATGATCAAAAAGACCATTTCATCTTTTTATCTATATATATAAAAGGTATTGTTTAAAATAATACTAGAGCCTATTTATAAGTGTTTATTGACATTCACCATCCCAAACTCACAGTTTAAACCCTGTCAGTGTGTATAATTCTTTTCTATTATTTTAATTTCTTTGACCCATAAGTTTAGACAGGACAGTGTAGCAAGAAATTACATTCAGCAAATTGTTAGTTTTCTGAAATTACAAGTCGGGGTTTTGACTTGCTTTCATTCATGTGCATTTTATACTGGGATTTTGGCATCTCAAATACATTTTAAAAATAACTGAGTCCGCTCTTTAACAGCGTTTAACAGAGTAGAAAAAGCTTCAGTTGTAGTCATCTGGACTCAGTTTGAAAAAAATAGACGTTTCGACTCTCATCCAAGAGTCATTGTCAATAACAGAATTTAGGTCGAGAACTCCGATATTAATACTGTTCTGTGGTAAGACCCGCCCATTGGGAGGAGCCTTCCTGAAGTAGAAAGAGTTGTTTGTTTCAACAGAAACTCCCCCTTGTATCTACCGAGCTAGCCTATTCAGAATCTTAATGGGCTATTAGAAACCTCTTTGTCTTTGTGAGACCCTGGCTCAACCACCCTGAGGACCTGATTAGCATCTGAATGTCCTTTACCTTTCCAGGGGTTCAGAATCCCATTATAAATAACAGGAAGATGAAACCTAAGCCCTCCATTTCTGTTTAAAGAAGGTCTTTCTTTTTTAACAAAAATAGCTTCCTTGACTCCTCTTTCAAACCATCTTTTCTCCCTGCTTAAAACCTTCACCTCACCGTCTTCAAACAAGTGATTAGAGGCTTCAAGATGGAGATGCACGGCGCTCTGAGGTCCTGAACTAGTATTTCTTCTGTGCTGATAAAGCCTCTTGTGTAGAGGCTGTTTGGTCTCACCTATGTAACGTTCTTTACAACTTTCTTCACTGCATTGGATCGAATAAACTACATTGCTCTGTTTTTGAGTCGGCAACTTGTCCTTTGGGTGAACCAGTTTTTGTCTTAAAGTGTTTCCTGGTTTAAAATAAACAGGGACTTCGTGTTGTCTAAAAATTCTCTGCAGTTTTTCCGACAGGCCAGACACATAAGGGATAGAAACTGGCCTGGCCTCTCGGAAAAACTGCAGAGAATTTTTAGACAACACGAAGTCCCTGTTTATTTTAAACCAGGAAACATTTTAAGACAAAAACTGGTTCACCCAAAGGACAAGTTGCCGACTCAAAAACAGAGCAATGTAGTTTATTCGATCCAATGCAGTGAAGAAAGTTGTAAAGAACGTTACATAGGTGAGACCAAACAGCCTCTACACAAGAGGCTTTATCAGCACAGAAGAAATACTAGTTCAGGACCACAGAGCGCCGTGCATCTCCATCTTGAAGCCTCTAATCACTCGTTTGAAGACGGTGAGGTGAAGGTTTTAAGCAGGGAGAAAAGATGGTTTGAAAGAGGAGTCAAGGAAGCTATTTTTGTTAAAAAAGAAAGACCTTCTTTAAACAGAAATGGAGGGCTTAGGTTTCATCTTCCTGTTATTTATAATGGGATTCTGAACCCCTGGAAAGGTAAAGGACATTCAGATGCTAATCAGGCACTCAGGGTGGTTGAGCCAGGGTCTCACAAAGACAAAGAGGTTTCTAATAGCCCATTAAGATTCTGAATAGGCTAGCTCGGTAGATACAAGGGGGAGTTTCTGTTGAAACAAACAACTCTTTCTACTTCAGGAAGGCTCCTCCCAATGGGCGGGTCTTACCACAGAACAGTATTAATATCGGAGTTCTCGATCTAAATTCTGTTACTGACAATGACTCTTGGATGAGAGTCGAAACGTCTATTTTTTCAAACTGAGTCCAGATGACTACAACTGAAGCTTTTTCTACTATGGAACACGCCTGGACGAATGAGGGATTACACCGACAGCGTTTAACAGAGCTATTCAGTAAAACTGGTTGTTACTAGCCTCCTCAAAAGCTAAACATTGTGTTCTGGAAAACATCTTCAGCTAGCCAATGTTACACGGGTCTTTCTTGCACAAAACTGTTGCAGTAACGATATGGACGACTGACAACAAACACCTAAATGTAGAAACGTTTAGTCAAAGAGCTCAAATGATTAACATATATTGACAAATCAGCTGTATTTTTACGTCCAGTGTTGAAGTCGGGCATCAGCGTTTGACACGAGTTGTTTTTCTGACTTGTGTGAGCGTTCGCGTGGTTTGGCAACACATAGATATTTAAAACAACTGAAAATTGTTCCGCACCATCAGTCATAGCATTCTATAAGACACATACGCCTGAACCTGTCACTTCCTGGATTTTGCTCATTTAGTTTTGACTATTGAGTGTCTATGGCTACCATGCCAACTTCTTTTCCCTTTTAGCACACAAAGGCAACAGGTGCACGCTGAAGATCCTCTAAATGAAGCTCCAATTACATCCCCCCTCACTCTGAAAAGACTGTTTGGCTGGTGATTAAAAAAGAGAGTTAGAACTGCTTTCTGATTGGCTGCTGTGTGAATGAGGGGGGGGGATGGTCATGTGATATATAGTTATCAATCAGGGCTGTATAGGCGCTCTGACATGAATGTGTAATTGCAGCGGAGACTAGAGATGAGAATAGTGTTTAGCTCAACATGTGAAGAGGCTGATGAATTAACTATTCATGCTTTAATCAAGGTGCTTGTTTTTCGGGCATCGAGCGAGCGAGCGGCGGCTGTGGCGGAAGTGTGGCGCTGATGGGAGGAGCTACTGTGTGAGCCAATGGGATCGGAGCGTGGGAACAATGGCGCTGGAGGCGGCTGAGTTCAGTTCAATTTGACTTTGATTTGTGAAATATGTTTTAGCAGCGTCACGGGTTCGATTGTCAGCCTCGATCTTTTAACGAATGTCTCTCCCCGTTCTCTCCCCATTACACGCTCACACCCTTTGTGGCCTGACCTAGAACAAGTTCCCCTCAGCAGTTTAAATGTTTGCATGTTGTAGTGTTAATTTTAGGATTCTATCTTTTCTAACTCAAGCAATACATTACAAATAAGACCATGTTTAATATTACATTATATTAATATATAATAATAATATATGAATTATAAATAAATCACAATTAAATCAAACATATTTTTTTTTAATTTACATTATTTTCCCAAAAATGCTGAATTTCCTGTTATTAATTTTTGGAATACAAACGTTTTATGAATATTTATAAAAACAAAACTGGTGAGTAGCTGACATAACATTTTTTAATGATATTTTCTAGAGATAAAAACCTGTTTTGATGTCTGTGTATTTTTACAGATTTTGTGGGAAAATAGTATCTTGAATCTTTTTTTTAAAAGTTATTAACAAAATTATATGAAAAGAAAGAATACAAAACAAAAGATATGGAAATGGGAGTCAGTGTGTGGTCCAGTAGGTCACAAAGGGCTCATGAAGGCCAGAACATCTTAGACAAGAAATATGTGCTAGTCTATATGGTTCTGATACTTGATGAATATGAACATGTTATAGAGAAAGAAGGTATTCACGACTACATCGACTACATGGCTGTGGCTCAGTGGTTAGATCACTCTTCTACCAACTCTCGCTATAACTACAACAGTAATTTACCACCACCGAGTATGGAATGAAACATGACCAGATGTGCGTCACAGGCATTACATGTGCAAGGCATTCATAGTATTATTATTATTACTTTGTGGTGTACTGTACAGCCACAGCCTAGGCAGGAGGTGTGTGCAGAAATGTTCAGATTTTCCAAATAAACTATAAGACTGTCAGGATTATGATAAAGGTGTGGCAGAATAACTTATACCTAATGGTCTATATTCTGTCTGTCTTTATTAAACACATAAGTTTATTTTTTCCGCAGTACACAAGTATTTACATAAGTACAAAAAAATGATATAATATAATATCATTAGTAGTCTTCAAATAGCTACAATTCTTCCTACTGTTTCTATTGATGACTGATGCTAATGAGAATGTTTAGGGAATAACAAAATAACAGGTCAATTTACTTCAGGCTCTTTCAAGCTTAAATACATTTTCCAGACTAAAGCTAAAGCCTATTTATTCATACATTTGGAAAGCTGCTTCTCACCCACCCACACACCCACACAGACAAACATTACGTCTCCCCAGGTTTCAAATCAGGTGTGTCCAAATCCTAATTTCAACTGTTCTCCGCTCAGCACACCCGCCTTCACCGCGGCGTACCCGCCCTTCGGCTGGAGACGGGAGGAGAGGGAGGAATTCTCTGTCTAATTCATCATGCCTTATATCAGCACTGACCCATGTATATCAAAGACGTGACCCCCGTGGTTACCTTGGAAACCAGACTGGCTCTGTAGGCGGCCAGGGCTTTCAGGTACTCCTTCTTTGCAGCCTCTGTTTTCCTCTTGTAGTTCTGTGAGGGGAGAGAACACAACAACAACTATAACAACTGCAGCCAAGACCACATAACATTGATTATAAAGAGAGCGGCAAAGCGAAGAGACTCGATGGACTGGGCCGGGGCATGTTCGAGGGCTAAGAGATTCATTGTTTTGGAAAGAAATAACCAAACCTATGACCCACAAATGTCTTTTTATTTATTTATTTTTTTACCATGTAGCTCCTCTTAAACGTACGGCTCAAAACAGGTTTACAAAAGCCCAGTTATATTCAAGAGTTTTCTTTATAAATGTTACACTTTTAATCCCCTTTGAAAAATGTTTAGGTTAATAATTTTACTTCTTAGTTGTAAACCATGACATCACACAATGTTATACACCCGGGCATCTAATGTAAGCATAAATTGTTATCTGGCAAATCAAAATATATACGAAAACACTTTTGTTTTGTTCAGAAAATGCTGTTGTGTTGGATATAATTCTGTAATAACGTCAATGTGTTTTACGTCCTGTCACTTTAATCATCATTTTCATCTTTTCTTCACAATCTGCTTCTTGATTGGTGTAAAAGTATAATTTGTTTTATATATTTAAGGTATTATCTCACCAAATTAAGTCAAAAGGAGAAATCATAAAAAGTGCACAATTTAACCTGTCAACTGACATCACATCACATCTTTGGGGTTGAATAATGGCACCTCTTTGTAAAGCTGTTCTGAAAACATGAATACACTTTTGTTTATGTATACTGACAGAGAAGACATTGCACTTTGTGCCAGTTTTTGTTTCATGTGGATAAGTAACTATATCAATATAAACCATAAACCAAGGCAAATACAACCAGAGGATTCAGACCTGCTCCAGGCCTAATAATGTTGCAGTGTCACGTGAAATGTTCAGACTGTTTTGTTTGTAGCGTTCACATGTCGCAAAACACAGCATAAAAACAAGTAACAACTTAACCCACATTTTCCATTTATAAGCCAATATTGCACCTTTTGCTTCATCAATCACCACAGGGAAACATATCACAATAAAGCTTTTCTAATGCTTGTTTTTCCCAATTTGAAATGTGATTTGGCAGATTTGTTTTACATGTTACAATGATAGAAGAAGGCAATGGGGTTGAACTTTCTGACCCATAGTATCAATAAGTGTGCTTGGGCTAGATTTGAACGCTTCAAACCCTGTAGTACACCCACAATCCAGTTACGCTTTAATTTGTTGTATAAACGCTATAGAAAACTAAATGGAAAAAATCAAATAGCCCTTAAAACTATTACTTATTGGACCGCTTCATTAGGCTTGTCTCTTATGTAAGAAAAAGTCTTTATGGTGGTGGAATAATTAGTGAGATAATGGCCTGCTAAAAGAAAAGGTTTTAGTCCTTGAAAGTGAATGTGCAGTACATTATATTTTAAATAGTGGAGAGAACATTGTAAATGTCATCCTTGAATTAAAATAAGCACAAAAATATACACAGTTCATATACATCCTGAAATTATATACATATATATATATATATATATATATATATATATATATATATATATATATATATAAAATATTATATTTTATATTTTATTTATTTTTAATTTTTAAATTTAAAATTACATTTTTTAATTATTTTTCCTCCATCCCTTGTTGGGAAATGGGAGTTTTTGTCTATAGGAGCTTTTGTTTATAAGAGTTCTTCTACTGAGAGTGTTTTTCAAACTTCCTATAAGTGATCTGTTCTTTTCCTCTGTATCTACCTGCGTTGCAACAATGACATTTCCCCATGTGTGGACAATAAAGGATTATTTTATCTTATCTTATCTTAAATAAAAGGAAACTTTTGCAAGCAACTACAGCCAATTCAGTCATTATTAGGTGACCATATATATATATATATATATATATATATATATATATATGTATATATATATATATATTTTTCATAACAATGTGACAAAAGGAATACTTTCTTCTTTAGAGATGTCCATTTTGCACCTTCAAAACACTGTATTCACATTACTAAAAGAAAACTTCAATCATTAAGCTAAAAGTACCATAGGAGTCTTATTTTTATCAACAACAAGCTTAACCTTCCGTCCTAATTTGTTCCAACAGTAATTACTTGAGCCCTGATGCAGTTAACCCTTGTTTACTTTGTTTCCTACCCTGAGCACACACGTATTAGTCCTCTTGCTCTTCTGTTCATCAGACCTCTTTCTGCACAAACCACTCAAATCCTGTGTTTTTAGAAGCAATTTCAAGCATGCTAAGTGAACCTGAGACCAAATTGGAGTTAATGCCAATGTGTCACTCAAGTGGCTTTTTAAAGTGCCATTGCTGTTTTTGGTGAGAAACAAATGAAAATCCCCAAAGTCTACAATTGTGGCTTGTATCTTAGCGTCTTGAAATGCAGTTGGATTCATATTTGAGTTTGTGCAAGGTCGTAATTACCGACGTGCTTATTTCCAGCCAGGTGTGGAACGTAATTACAAGTTCTCACGTTATTGTCATTTTGTCAATTTTTTGAAGGTAATTATACTTTTTTTTAAGTCGATTTTTTTAACATGTTCTTGTAATTGAGGATAATTCTAGCCAATTATTCAAGTTCAGTGCAAAGGTTAGTCTTTCCTTTTTTTAAAATAAATGTCCAAAGTTATTTCAGTCCAATCCTGTCATCCATTTTCCAGTGTCCAGATGACTACAACTGAATCTTTTTCTACATTATGGTTTAAAATAACTTGCCTCAGCTTTAGACTGTTTGATTCATGAAGCATTGTGTAAAAGACTGATCTAAAATGCAAAAAAAGGTAATTTTTCATGTGTATTTTATTCTTTAGAATTCTTTATGTAGCTGTAGTTGAGTACAGATGTTCCATTCTAAAATAGCAGGGCTAGAATATAGGCATTAAGCACTGATACACATAGTCTGGCAGCGTGGGCACATGCAGCCGATAAATAAACAGCAGAGACAGAAAGAGTAAACACCATGAGAGGATACAATCTCCTGCTCAAACACATGATGTGGATCCTCACTCAGACATGTTGACACGACTGTTACCATTTCAGCTCTGCCTGTCTCAGATCCAAGCACAGCCATAGCATTAGCTCCTTTTTCACATATGGAAAGATACTTATTAAGTTACGTTGTGAGTGGCAAATAGGTTAAACGTGTGTTATAGTTATCGAAATGTCACTCACCAGGAAAGAAAAGCTAAAAATTTACTTTTCAGGAACAAAAACAATCCTCGTCTACAAAATGTCCTTATTTAACCTTCCACTAATGAGGGTGCAAACATTTTTAATTCATTTTTGACCCCTAGACCTGGGCTTTAATATACTACTCCTACAAGTACAACTTCTATATCTGCTGTTTGGGAGAGCTAACCACTTTAGCTTGAGTAAATGTAAGTGAAAAGTTTTTGTAAACCTTTTGTAACCTCTACTTCAAATAAGATTACAGGTCTGAGATACAATCTTCCTTCAGTCTACAATAGCCTCATAAGGCCTTGGCAGAAATCAAACCAGTCAAATACCAATGAGGTAGAGCTCTGAGGTAAAGGTGGCAGGACCAGTTACAACAAAAAATCTGTATAAAAAGTATAAATACTATTAACTCAAACCACTTCCATCAGATTGACAATGACTCACGGATGGAACGCCATGAATTCCATTGATAGTATAGAGCGACTGTTCCAATAATCTGGGACACGAAATATCTTTTACCATTTTCAAGTTGACTATGTATTATGTAGAAACAGCAAATGTAATTGGAACACATGTCTTTCTACTCGCTGTTAAAACGTTCTGCCTGTGTGTACTCTGCAGCGACAGCCAGCCTCCTGCTAAAACATTGACAGAGCTTTGACTCCCGCTGTAATGAACTCAACTACTCCCAGCAGCTTTTAATTTGAAATTAATTTTACACAGCTAATGATTTGTGCAACCACTGATACTTTTAAATAAATTACCATGCCTAAGGATGTCCAATTACTCCAAAGTGAGTGGATTCATTAAGACAGCAGGTCAGTGTGAATTAAAAACGTCAGGAGAGCAAGTGCCTGCGAGGTGTCCCGCCTGGATCACTCCTCTAATTGTACCTAAATGAAATGTTCTTGTTTGATAACCAGTTAATTACAGGAGACAATAGCTCTGCACCCCGCTGACACTGAAGGGAGTGATTAGCCCTGCGACCCACCAGAGAGAGAAAGGAGAGAGCGGAGGGAGAGAGCGAGAGAGAGGAGGAGGAGGATTATGTCAAGAGAAGAGAGAGAAAAGTCGAGAGAGAGGTGAGGAGTTTAAAGAGGTAACATTCAAACGCTCTCCTGCTGTAGAGTACTCTGGAGTCCTGATTAAGATGAATTAACTAGGAAAGTCGCACAGGTTTCCCTCACTCTGTCTGGACGCATTCCCCAGCTCCTCTGAAAGGACCCTGAGGTGTTCCCAGGCCTGACTCATCCTGGTGAGTAGCCCCCCGTCCGTCTGCTCGTCCAGGGGGAAGGATAGAGACTGTTCTCTAGCTAAAGATTGCAGGAATCAATCAAAAAACCTGAGGAGATGCCCCAGCAGCACTGAAGGATGGGTCAAATGCAGAGGACATGGTTGTGGCATAGGCAGAATAAAAAAATACTAAGTGAACTGGAAACATGTCGGTGTAGTCCCTCATTCGTCCAGGAGTGATCCATTGTAGAAACAGGTTCAGTTGTAGTCATCTGGACTCAGTTTAGTTTAGTTTTTTCTAAGCTGAGTCCAGATGATACAACTGAACCTTTTTCTACTAAAGTGGAAACAGTTTGGAATCGAGAAAAGCTTTTAGTCAATCTTTATTTTGAGTCAATCCACACACATTTCTCTCCCCATTTGTGTTGAATTCTTACAGAAGCAACAAAACACATGATGGCAGGAGTCTGAGCATAGGTTTTAGGCTCAAAGCACTCCTCTCCACTGGGGCACACTGACACAAGATTTTGGACACAAGTGACATGCAGCGTGTGTGCAGCACAAGTCAACCCCAACGTGCCACAAGTGGATATAAGTAGTCGTCAATCATAATATATGGCTAAATGACAGACATTTAGAACTGTAAACATAGCCCAGATCACAGGAAATCACATCTGTTTTGCTCAAAAATGAAAAACGAATCCAGTATAAGAATATGTGTTAATGCTGATAGGGTCATGGAGGCATCAGAAATCTCTCCAAGGGCGCCAAACGTGCAAGAGCCAGCGCTGGGTTAGACACAAAGATTGTCATGGCAAAGTTTTGTAAGCATTAGTATCCATATTCAGTCTTATATCTCTCACGTTTCCGCCGCTTCAGAACTACATTCACCAAAGAACCTCCCTGTAGTCACCTCCATTATCTCTGCTCCTCTTGTGTTTTTAACTGCGGCAAAACTGAAAATGTATCTTAATCTTTAATACTAAATCAAGACAAATGTTCTTTGAATGTTTCTGGGGCGTCTTTAACATGGAGTCACCTTGAGGGGGAAAAACCCAGCCCAAATAACACATTGATCTCACACTATAAAGTACAGCTCTTTGGGGATTTGCACTGTGTAAGAACAAAAGCATCTTAATAACACAACAACGTAAACATACATAGGCTAAAACAGCACGCTTTAATAATAGATCAAACAAAAGTATTTACGAACTAGATACAAACGTGTTCTGAGTAGGCAATATATTTAAAACATACTTATAGTTTGACTTGATTCATGTTGTCAATTGATGATATTAAAGTCAGTTAATTTTTTTTATAAAATAGCCATAATGAGCATAGTATAATAGTAGTATGGAACTAGTAGTAGCTGTTGTAATTGTGTTATTAGTGCTTTGAGTAGCTCTTTAAATCAAGCAACAAATTGTGGGGGTGCTGTTTCAACATGTTTTAAAGGAGAAATATTATGTTTATTATATATTACATATTTAGTATTAAACTATAAAGTACATGACTATTATAAACAGCAATATAGGGTCTAAAACGGTCTAAAAAAAGACAAACAGGTCAACTAATCCCTTCAAAACTGCACAATTTTCATGTTGAACAATGGCTATGTGACATTTTTGAACCCCATAGAGCCGCCCCATAGAGCCGCCCCATAGATCCGCCCCATAGAGCCGCCCCATAGAGCCGCCCCATAGATCCGCCCCATAGATCCGCCCCATAGATCCGCCCCATAGATCCGCCCCATAGATCCGCCCCATAGAGCCGCCCCATAGAGCCGCCCCATAGAGCCGCCCCATAGAGCCGCCCCATAGAGCCGCCCCATAGAGCCGCCCCATAGATCCGCCCCATAGAGCCGCCCCATAGAGCCGCCCCATAGATCCGCCCCATAGAGCCGCCCCATAGAGCCGCCCCATAGATCCGCCCCATAGATCCGCCCCATAGAGCCGCCCCATAGATCCGCCCCATAGAGCCGCCCCATAGATCCGCCCCATAGATCCGCCCCATAGAGCCGCCCCATAGATCCGCCCCACAGATCCGCCCCACAGATCCGCCCCACAGATCCGCCCCACAGAGCCGCCCCACAGAGCCGCCCCACAGAGCCGCCCCACAGAGCCGCCCCACAGAGCCGCCCCACAGAGCCGCCCCTAGAGCCGCCCCACAGAGCCGCCCCTAGAGCCGCCCCATAGATCCGCCCCATAGATCCGCCCCACAGAGCCGCCCCATAGAGCCGCCCCATAGAGCCGCCCCACAGAGCCGCCCCACAGAGCCGCCCCACAGAGCCGCCGTGACGAGCGGCTCGGAGAGAATAAATGAAGACAATGGAAAGTAAACAGTGTATAGAAAGCGCTGTCAGTCGGTTGCCAGCACATATGGATCGGGGTTTTTCATAGGAGCGTCAATACAATCTGTGGTTTGTAATGCATGTTACAGTGTGGTGGATAATGTTAATCAATGCAGTTGCAGAGCCAGACTTGTGGGGCAGTAAAGGAGGGCACTTTATCCCCTCACATTTATCTCTGTGTATGCAATAAATTCAATCATAGGAAGAGTATCTGATTTATTGCAAAAAAAAAAAAAAAATTGGATTACACTTAGAAATAATCCAAGCCATATTTAATCACTTGGTATTAGCTCATTTTAAAATACAATGCTAAAACAAAGAAGTGAAAAACATGTTGAATTGTCAGAATGAATTGACAATACTTAAGAAATATGTTTTGGTCTGGGATAATATCCTGTCTTCCCAGTTTGAAATGGGCGTGGCTGACAGGCAGATAAACCGATCAGAGAAACGCATGGTCTGTTTGTGTCTAAACAAACTTGGCGGCTGATGAAATAAAAAGGAAAAAAATACCTGAGAAACAGGATTTCTGCAGAGTCAACAAGCAAAGCACTAGACTCTGTAAATCTGAGGTAAAATAATATTTTGTTCTGAACGTTACGAGGATATTCAGAAGAGATGTGTTCTGCCTTTGCTGGACACGTCCTATAAATTAGCGGCTGTGGTTAGACCGTCAGTTAGGAACGTGTTTTGACGCACTTTAGAACAAAATATTGAAGTGATTGGCTGGTCAGGCAAGGTAATTTCTCATCAGAGCAGGAACCTTTATGCAACACAAGAACCACACTGTCTTGGCCATGTCACACGTAGCCAGGTATCTGATAAAACGCTAATATTTTTCTCTACGATTTGACTTGTCGTCCACACATAACCAGAGGATTATGCTCTTGAAAACGGTGCTTTTGGAAAACTCCAACCAAAGTGAAGATTTTGGAAAACTTAACGTGTTTGCGTTTAAGGGTGGACATGGATAAACAGCGTTTTAAGTTCCCAAATGTCACTATCTGTGACAATGAATGAATACACATCACATGCGTCCTTGTTTATGCCTGACAGTGGACAACATGGAGCAACAGACCACTTCGCCTACAAGCACTTCTTTTAATGGAGTTCATCTTCATCCTCAAAAACTATTTTGGTTCCCAAGTGCATTTAGTTATTTGAAAAGAAAACACTTGCTGGCTTAGACTATGCCTGTTACTACAACTGAGTAACAATTATTGTATAATAAAAAATGAAAACATTCCATCTGTCCAAATTAAAATAAAATATCAACAATGTTGACAACATTGGATTTGGCTCTCCACCAATATAGATATGAATCCAAGTATTAATTCGAAATACATTTTGTGTATGTTTTTTTTACATATTTTACAATTAAAGTGTGATTTTCAGGATGATTGGATTGTTTTGTCGACAGAGCTGCTCAACAAGAATAACTGAAGTGATCACCTGTTATTGACCAATTCAAAATGATTACCTCTGTTAATTACACAGCTCTGGATGCGACATGTCTGATTAAACACAGCAACACGCAAACAAATACAAAATTAACAGCGGAAATGCCCTGAAAATGGGATCTGTGTTGCACGTGGCTTGTTTGTTAGCTATCTCAAGCAGGTAACAACGCAAAGGACAAACACATTTAGAAAATAAAAAAGAGTCTGTGAAGTAAAGGGTTACAGCCACACAAACAATAACATTTCAGGAGCAGATGTCCTTGAGGCTAAACCAAGGACGACGCGGCAATTGCTAATCTTGTATTCCCGGCATGATCAAATCACCAGGCAACACGTATAAATAAAAGGACAGGAAATGAGGAATCCACATTCAAAGGTGTCAGTGACCAAATGAAGATTCATGGTGAAGAGCCACTGGTGAAGGCGGCAAAAATTAACTGCAAATAAAAGGCAGCGGAGGGCTCCAAAGTCGGGCGGATAAAGTCGGTTCGGTGGGAGAAAAACACACACACACGTACACACAAAGATGAGATGGCCAGAGGAGAATGGGCTGTACTTTGTCATGTAGACAGCGGCTTTTATTTGACACCCAATAGGCGCGCGCCGCACTGGAGAGTCTAAAATATGAGGCTGTGCATGGTCATCAGACTGTCTCTTTTTCCCATCCATTTCACACTATCGTTTGTTACCTCAAATGTAAAAACTTTGCAGACTGAAAGATTGAAATGAGATTCAAAAATATTTTGTGTGGACATAGGAATTCAATTGGGTTTTGGAAATGCAATTATATCTAGGGCATCAACGGAGCAAAAAACAAATGAATTGTTTTGTTTTGTTTTCAAGGGGAACTCAATACAAATTAAAGCCGCAAGCGGCAATGATCGGCCCTCGCCACGCCGCCGCCGCTACGCCGCAAGAGGAGGGGGCGCTAACGTGCCCCAATGGTCCTTTTATTACATCTACTGCTGAATCTGTGACGCTGTCACATCTTCTCCCCTTTGTTTTACCATCAAAAGCAATTTTGTTGTGAATTCTTGGCAAAATGTGCAGCAAAGACACCGTGACTCTTTGAATGAAAATGTGGATAACTTTTGATGGTCCTGAAGATGAGTCTCACCAAATTTCAGGTTAATAGGGCTAACGCCCTGGGAGGAGTTTGTGAAAGTATAAAGTGTAAACATGTTCTGGCGATTTCCCCATTGGAATAACATGGGAGGTTTCTGTCATCGCTACGGCAACGACGTAACAATTATGACATGGGTCATTGACTTTTTTGATGGGGATGCCAAAATTGAGTTGTGTGTTGAATTTCATATAATTTCGCAAAACTAGACATTTAACCTCCATATAAAATCTGTAGGGGGCGCTGTGGCGCCAAATTAATTTATTTCACTTCAAGTAGGTTTAGGGCAAAGAGTTTAACAACTGATTCTAATTTGACGCAATTCGGACTTTATCTGCGCAAACGGCAGAAATGTTAAATTTGGGAGATTTCTGAAATTCTAGCTAAAGTTTGCGGCTTCGCCGCTCAGAGACCGTGACAGATATCAATGTAATTTGAATAACTTTTGATGTCCCACTCCTCAGTAGCATTTTCACCAAATTTCAGCTTTTTAGGGCCAACGCCCTGGGAGGAGTTCGTAAAAGTACGAAGTTTGGAAAAACTCCCGAGTCATTTTTAGCCATTTTTGAAGCAATGTGGCCGACATTTGGTTGGGCGGACGGCGTTGCCGTAATAATATTTTTTACTTCTCTTGTCACCATCTACCTCTGCGCCAAATTTCATGATTCTACGATCAGATTTTTTTTGGGTCATTTCCTATCTCTCAATGCATTTTTGGTACATTTGGGGGCGCTGACGCGCCAATTTTTTTTATTAAAAAAGGGAAATAGCCAAAATGTAGAGAGGCACGATTTTTAGAGGTGTGCAAATTTTTGTGACTTTTCGTCAATGTTCACTGGGTGAAAAATAGGGGGGTTGGTCCCGAGAAGAAGAAGAAGAAGATTAAAGCCGCAAGCGGCATCCAACGGCCCTCGCGGGCCGCCGGCCTTCCGACTCTGCTCTCTGCATTTTACAGAGATGGCGCTAACGCAATTGTCTAAGAACTAAGACAGTGACACATTGGACATGTACAATGCTGTGCTTAACCAGTGCAAATGAAGACAAATATCGGTCAAATGTGCAGCTCCAGCGCACAGAGACCGTGACACTTGGAATAAAAATATGGATAACTTTTGATGCCCCGCTTGTGTAGATGATTCTCCCCAAATATGAACTTGATCGGGTAATCGCCCTAGGAGGAGTTTGTTAAAGTGTGAAGTGTAAAAATGTGGTCATTTTAGAGATTTTGCGGTTTCCCCATAGGGATAACATGGAATGTTTCTGTCATCGCTACGGCTACGCTTTACCAAATATGACTTTGGCTCCCATAATTTTATTTTGGGGATGGCAAATGAGAATTGTGTGCAAAATGTCATGTCTTTTTGGAAAAACTCTTGTTTATAGGCCACTCTGAAGGCCAAATAGTCCAAATTCTGCGAAAAGTTTGCGGCTCAGCTGCACAGAGACCGTAAATGTTATCCATAAAATTTGAATAACTTTTGATGCCCCACTTGTCTAGAGGAGGTACACCGATTTTGAGATCGGTGGGCCAAACGCACTAGGAGGAGTTTGTTAAAGTGTGAAGCGTAAATGTGAACATTTCAAGGATTTGGCGTTTTTCCCATTTGTGACAGTATATTTGCAGCTCCACGGCACAGAGACCGTACCACTTAAAATCAAAATATGGATAACTTTTGATGCCCCGTTTGTGTAGATGATTTTCCCCAAATATGAGCTTGATCGGGCAATCGCCCTGGGAGGAGTTTGTTAAAGTGTGAAGCGTAAAAATGTGGTGATTTGAGCGATTCTACGATTTTCCCATAAGGATAACATGGGATGTTTCTGTCATCGCTACGGTTACGCCGTACAAAATATGACTTTGGCTCTCATACTTTCATGATCAGGATGGCAAATTAGAATTTTGTTCAAAATATCATGTCATTTGGAAAAACTCTATTGCTTATAGGCCACTCTGAAGGCCAAATAGTCAGAATTCTGGGAAACGTTTGCGGCTCCGTCGCACAGAGACCGTAAAAGCTATCCTTAAAATGTGGATAACTTTAGATGCCCCACTTGTCTAGAGGACGTACACCGATTTTGAGGTTGGTGGGCAAAACGCACTAGGAGGAGTTCGTTAAAGTGTGAAACATAAAAATGTGGTAATTTGAGAGATTTTGTGGTTTTCCCATAGGGATAACATGGGATGTTTCTGTCATCGCTACGACTACGCCGTAAAAATTAAGGCATTTGTCTGATTGGCTTTTGTGATCGGGACGGCAAAATAGAATTTTGGGTAAAGTTTAGACAATTTTGGTAAAACTAATTTTAGACCTTCAATGTTAATTTAAAGGTCACTCTGTAGGGGGTGCTATCACGGCCATTTCAATTTTGTCATCATAAACTGGTCCAAACTAGAAAGTTTAACAACTGATTCAAATTTGGTCCTAATCGGACTTGTTTTGATCAAATGGGAGCAATTTTTAGATCTGCAATATTCCAAAATAAGTTGTCCAACTTTGCGGCTGCGCCTCACACAGACCGTAAAAGGTATCTAAAAAAATTGGATAACTTTAGATGCCCCACTTGTCCAGAGGACGTCCGCCGATTTTGAAGTCGGTGGGCAAAACGCCCTAGGAGGAGTTCGTCAAAGTTTGACGTGAACAAAATGGCTAACACAGCGTGTTTTCATTTTCAAAGGAAGATGGCGGCCATAGGGTAAATCTGGGGGCGTGGCCACAATAATATTTTTTTTTTGTCCTCATGAGAGGAATGTGTGTTCCGAATTTCGTAGCTCTACGACAAAGTTGACCTCGGGGCGTCTCCCATAGGCGCAATGTATTTTGACTTTTGTCGGTGGCGCTGTCGCGCCATTTTTTAACGGAAAAAAAAATGGCCCAGAAAAAACAAAATTTTTCGCCGATTCTGAATTTTGGGCAAAGTTTGGTGAGTTTTTGAGCATGTTCAGGGGGTCAAATTAGAGTTCAAAGCGATGAAGAACAAGAAAAATAATAATAATATTTTTAGCAAAAACAATATAGCCGTTTCCACTATAACAACAAATTATACATCGTTTGAAAGCTCTAAGCCTTCCCCATGCCGCCATGGGGTGGAATCATCATTACGAGCGCTTACGTGCTCGTCACTCCCTATTCCGTCGGGATGCCCCGCCCACTCCCCATAGACTTCCATTGATTTGAGCAGATACAAGCATGGCCCATGCCTGCGGCATGGATTCTCGCGTACGGGACGATGCCAGGAGGGTTTTTGGAGGAATGCAGCGCTTCGCGCTGCTGTTGTCAACAATTAGTGAATGGGCTACGCCCATTCACTAATTGTTGACTATTTCTGTCATAGCAGGAGTAAGTATGCATGATCCATGCCTTCGGCATGGGCTAGTTCACTGTACTTGCCAGGAGCGACGGGGTACCAAACATGCGGGCTGCGCCCGCATGTTTGGTCAGACAGTTGCAACGCTGCCTTCGGCAGCGTTGCGGGAGCAATAGGCCCTCCGCCCTGCTGGGGCTCGGGCCTAATTAAAGCCGCAAGCGGCATCCAACGGCCCTCGCGGGCCGCCGGCCTTCCGACTCTGCGCTTTCGACTTGATAAAGATGGCGCCCTTATTGTGTGTTGAATTAAAAAAGAACTTGACAGACGGCGACACAATTGACATGGCCAATCCAGTGCAAATGAACACAAGTGTCAGTCAAATTTGCTGCGCCGCCGCACAGAGACCGTAGCACTTGGAATAAAAATATGGATAACTTTTGATGCCGCGCTTGTGTAGATGATATTTCCCAAAGTAAAGCTTGATTGAGCAATTGCCCACGGAGGAGTTTGGTAAAGTGTGAAGCGTATATGTGAACATTTCAAAGATTTGGCGTTTTCCCATTTGTGACAGTATATTTGGAGCTACACGGCACAGAGACCGTACCACTTAAAATCAAAATATGGATAACTTTTGATGCCCCGTTTGTGTAGATAATTTCCCCCAAATATGAGTTTGATCGGACAATCGCCCTGGGAGGAGTTCATTAAAGTGTGAAGCATAAAAATGTGGTCATTTTAGAGATTTCTCGGTATTCCCATTTCTGACATATATTTGCTGCTCCGCCACACAGAGATCGTAGCACTTAGAATAAAATATGGATAAGTTTTGATGCCCCACTTGTGTAGATGATATTCTCCAAATATGAACTTGATCGGACAATCGCCCTCGGAGGAGTTCATTAAAGTGTGAAGCGTAAAAATGTGGTGATTTGAGCGATTCTGCGATTTTCCCATAAGGATAACATGGGATGTTTCTGTCATCGCTACGGTTACGCCGTACAAAATATGACTTTGGCTCTCATACTTTTATGATCAGGATGGCAAATTAGAATTTTGTTCAAAATATCATGTCATTTGGAAAAACTATATTGTTTATAGGCCACTCTGAAGGCCAAATAGTCAGAATTCTGGGAAACGTTTGCGGCTCCGTCGCACAGAGACCGTAAATGTTATCCTTAAAATTTGAATAACTTTAGATGCCCCACTTGTCTAGAGGACGTACACCAATTTTGAGGTTGGTGGGCAAAACGCACTAGGAGGAGTTTGTTAAAGTGTAAAACATAATAATGTGGTAATTTGAGAGATTTTGTGGTTTTCCCATAGGGATAACATGGGAAGTTTATGTCATCGCTACGACTACGCCGTAAAAATTAAGGCATTTGTCTGATTGGCTTTTTTGATAAGGACGCCAAAATAGAATTTTGGGTAAAGTTTAGAACATTTTGGTCAAACTAATTTTTGACCTTCAATGTTAATTTAAAGGTCACTCTGTAGGGGGCGCTATCGCGCCCATTTCAATTTTGTCAGCCTAAACTGGTCCAAACTAGAAAGTTTAACAACTGATTCAAATTTGGTCATAATCAGACTCGTTTTGATCAAATGGGAGCAATGTTTAGATCTGCAATATTCCAAAATAAGTTGTCCAACTTTGCGGCTGCGCCGCACACAGACCGTAAAAGGTATCTCAAAAAATTGGATAACTTTAAATGCCCCACTTGTCCAGAGGACGTACGCCGATTTTGAAGTTGGTGGGCAAAACGCCCTAGAAGGAGTTCGTCAAAGTTTGACGTGAATAAAATGGCTAACACAGCGTATTTTCATTTTCAAAGGAAAATGGCGGCCATAGGGTAAGTCTGGGGGCGTGGCCACAATGATTTTTTTTTTTTGTCCTCACGAGAGGAATGCGTGTCCCGAATTTCGTAGCTCTACGACAAAGTTGACCTCGGGGCGTCTCCCATAGGCGCAATGTATTTTGACTTTTGTCGGTGGCGCTGTCGCGCCATTTTTTTAGAAAAAAAAAAATGGCCCAGAAAAAACAAAATTTTTCGCCGATTCTGAATTTTGGGCAAAGTTTGGTGAGTTTTTGAGCATGTTCAGGGGGTCAAATTAGAGTTCAAAGCGATGAAGAACAAGAAAAATAATAATAAATATAGCCGCAAGCGGCAAAAATATAGCCGCAAGCGGCAATGATCGGCCCTCGCCACGCCGCCGCCACACCGCCGCCACGCCGCAAGAGGAGGGGGCGCTAACGCGCCCCAATTGTCCTTTTATTACGCTAAACATAACTAAACATTTAACCTCCATATAAAATCTGTAGGGGGTGCTGTGGCGCCAAATGAATTTATTTCACTTCAAGTAGGTTTAGGGCAAAGAGTTTAACAACTGATTCTAATTTGACGCAATTCGGACTTTATCTGCGCAAACGGCAGAAATTTTAAATATGGGAGATTTCTGAAATTCTAGCTACAGTTTGCGGCTTCGCCGCACAGAGACCGTGAGAGGTATCAATGTAATTTGGATAACTTTTCATGTCCCACTCCTCAGTAGCATTTTCACCAAATTTCAGCTTTTTAGGGCCAACGCCCTTGGAGGAGTTCGTAAAAGTACGACGTTTGGAAAAACTCCGAAGTCATGTTTAGCCATTTTTGAAGCAATATGGCCGACATTTGGTTGGGCGGACGGCGTTGCCGTAATAATATTTTTTACTTCTCTTGTCACCATCTACCTCTGCGCCAAATTTCATGATTCTACGATCATATTTTTTTTGGGTCATTTCCCATCTCTCAATGCATTTTTGGTACATTTGGTGGCGCTGACGCGCCAATTTTTTTTATTTTAGAAAAGGGAAATAGCCAGAATGTAGAGAGGCACGATTTTTAGAGGCGTGCAAATTTTTGTGACTTTTCGTCAATGTTCACTGGGTGAAAAATAGGGGGGTTGGTCCCGAGAAGAAGAAAGAAAGAAAGAAAGAAAGAAAGAATAATATTCCGATGCGAAAACAATGTTTCCCATTTTTCAAATATCATAAACTATACATTTTCGGAAAGCGCTCGCGCTTTCCTACCTCATGGTGTGGGTCCCTGGTCACTGACGGGTACTTTCGATAATTTTGAGTGGGCTCCGCCCACTTTGTGTTTTTGGCCCTCTATACAGTAATAATGTTCAATTTTTGCATTACATGCTTATATGCACGGAACATGCAAGAGATGGGGAACGTATTCGTGAGCTACTTAGCGCAAATGAGTGCTTTATATGGGGATGACGACCGCTTCGCGGTCGTCATCCCAATGTAAAGTGCTCGTTTAGTGCGAACTTTTGCACGGGCTTCGCCCGTTTACAACGGTAATGTTCCATTTTCCTACAACTAATTAGTATGCACGGGGCGTGCATGAGTGGAGGAGTGCGTTAGTGAGTGTTTGGAAGTGGGCGACCGCTTCGCGCTCGATTTCGTGCGCACTACGTGCGCACTTTCGCAGCCGTGCTTCGCACGGCCTTACGAGATTAATAGGCCTCTCGCCAGCTTGTGGCGCTCGGGCCTAAATATAGCCGCAAGCGGCAATGATCGGCCCTCGCCACGCCGCCGCCACACCGCCGCCACGCCGCAAGAGGAGGGGGCGCTAACGCGCCCCAATTGTCCTTTTATTACGCCTACTGCTGAATCTGTGACGCTGTCACATCTTCTCCCCTTTGTTTTACCATCAAAAAGCTATTTTATTTTGAATTCTTGGCAAAATGTGCAGCTTTGCCGCACAGACACCGTGACTCTTTGAATGAAAATGTGGATAACTTTTGATGGTCCTGAAGATGAGTCTCACCAAATTTCAGGTTAATAGGGCTGACGCCCTGAGGGGGAGGAGTTTGTGAAAGTCTAAAGTGTAAACATGTTCTGGCGATTTCCCCATTGGAATAACATGAAAGGTTTCGGTCATCGTTACGGCAACGCCATAACAATTATGACATGGGTCTCATTGACTTTTTTGATGGGGATGCTAAAATTGAGTTGTGTGTCAAATTTCATATAATTTCGCAAAACTAAACATTTAACCTCCATATAAAATCTGTAGGGGGCGCTGTGGCGCCAAATGAATTTATTTCACTTCAAGTAGGTTTAGGGCAAAGAGTTTAACAACTGATTCTAATTTGACGCAATTCGGACTTTATCTGCGCAAACGGCAGAAATTTTAAATATGGGAGATTTCTGAAATTCTTGCTACAGTTTGCGGCTTCGCCGCACCGAGACCGTGAGAGGTATCAATGTAATTTGGATAACTTTTTATGTCCCACTCCTCAGTAGCATTTTCACCAAATTTCAGCTTTTTAGGGCCAACGCCCTGGGAGGAGTTCGTAAAAGTACGACGTTTGGAAAAACTCCGAAGTCATGTTTAGCCATTTTTGAAGCAATATGGCCGACATTTGGTTGGGCGGACGGCGTTGCCGTAAAAATATTTTTTACTTCTCTTGTCACCATCTACCTCGGCGCCAAATTTCATGATTCTACGATCAGATTTTTTTTGGGTCATTTCCCATCTCTCAATGCATTTTTGGTACATTTGGGGGCGCTGACGCGCCAATTTTTTTATTTTAGAAAAGGGAAATAGCCAGAATGTAGAGAGGCACGATTTTTAGAGGTGTGAACATTTTTGTGACTTTTCGTCAATGTTCACTGGGTGAAAAATAGGGGGGTTGGTCCCGAGAAGAAGAAGAAGAAGAAGAAGAAGAAATATAGCCGCAAGCGGCAATGATCGGCCCTCGCCACGCCGCCGCCACGCCGCAAGAGGAGGGGGCGCTAACGCGCCCCAATTGTCCTTTTATCACGCCTACTGCTGAATCTGTGACGCTGTCACATGTTCTCCCCTTTGTTTTACCATCAAAAAGCAATTTTATTTTGAATTCTTGGCAAAATGTGCGGCTTTGCCGCACAGACACCGTGACTCTTTGAATGAAAATGTGGATAACTTTTGATGGTCCTGAAGATGAGTCTCACCAAATTTCAGGTTAATAGGGCTGACGCCCTGGGAGGAGTTTGTGAAAGTCTAAAGTGTAAACATGTTCTGGCCCCATTGGAATAACATGGGAGGTTTCGGTCATCGTTACGGCAACGCCATAACAATTATGACATGGGTCTCATTGACTTTTTTGATGGGGATGCTAAAATTGAGTTGTGTGTCAAATTTCATATAATTTCGCAAAACTAAACATTTAACCTCCATATAAAATCTGTAGGGGGCGCTGTGGCGCCAAATGAATTTATTTCACTTCAAGTAGGTTTAGGGCAAAGAGTTTAACAACTGATTCTAATTTGACGCAATTCGGACTTTATCTGCGCAAACGGCAGAAATTTTAAATATGGGAGATTTCTGAAATTTTAGTTACAGTTTGCGGCTTCGCCGCACAGAGACCGTGAGAGGTATCAATGTAATTTGGATAACTTTTGATGTCCCACTCCTCAGTAGCATTTTCACCAAATTTCAGCTTTTTAGGGCCAACGCCCTGGGAGGAGTTCGTAAAAGTACGACGTTTGGAAAAACTCCGAAGTCATGTTTAGCCATTTTTGAAGCAATATGGCCGACATTTGGTTCGGGGGACGGCGTTGCCGTAATAATATTTTTTACTTCTCTTGTCACCATCTACCTCTGCGCCAAATTTCATGATTCTACGATCAGATTTTTTTTGGGTCATTTCCCATCTCTCAATGCATTTTTGGTACATTTGGTGGCGCTGACGCGCCAATTTTTTTTATTTTAGAAAAGGGAAATAGCCAGAATGTAGAGAGGCACGATTTTTAGAGGTGTGCAAATTTTTGTGACTTTTCGTCAATGTTCACTGGGTGAAAAATAGGGGGGTTGGTCCCGAGAAGAAGAAGAAGAAGAAGAAGAAAGAAAGAAAGAAAGAATAATATTCCGATGCGAAAACAATGTTTCCCATTTTTCAAATATCATAAACTATACATTTTCGGAAAGCGCTCGCGCTTTCCTACCTCATGGTGTGGGTCCCTGGTCACTGACGGGTACTTTCGATAATTTTGAGTGGGCTCCGCCCACTTTGTGTTTTTGGCCCTCTATACAGTAATAATGTTCAATTTTTGCATTACATGCTTATATGCACGGAACATTCAAGAGATGGGGAACGTATTCGTGAGCTACTTAGCGCAAATGAGTGCTTTATATGGGGATGACGACCGCGAAGCGGTCGTCATCCCAATGTAAAGTGCTCGTTTAGTGCGAACTTTTGCACGGGCTTCGCCCGTTTACAACGGTAATGTTCCATTTTCCTACAACTAATTAGTATGCACGGGGCGTGCATGAGTGGAGGAGTGCGTTAGTGAGTGTTTGGAAGTGGGCGAGCGCTTCGCGCTCGATTTCGTGCGCACTACGTGCGCACTTTCGCAGCCGTGCTTTGCACGGCCTTACGAGATTAATAGGCCTCTCGCCAGCTTGTGGCGCTCGGGCCTAATAATATTTTTAGCAAAAACAATATAGCCGTTTTCACTATAACAACAAATTATACATCGTTTGAAAGCTCTAAGCCTTCCCGATGCCGCCATGGGGTGGAATCATCATTACGAGCGCTTACGCGCTCGTCACTCCCTATTCCGTCGGGATGCCCCGCCCACTCCCCATAGACTTCCATTGATTTGAGCAGATACAAGCATGGCCCATGCCTGCGGCATGGATTCTCGCGTACAGGACGATGCCCATTCACTAATTGTTGACTATTTCTGTCATAGCAGGAGTAAGTATGCATGATCCATGCCTTCGGCATGGGCTAGTTCACTGTACTTGCCAGGGGCGACGGGGCACCAAACATGCGGGCTGCGCCCGCATGTTTGGTAAGACAGTTGCAACGCTGCCTTCGGCAGCGTTGCGGGAGCAATAGGCCCTCCGCCCTGCTGGGGCTCGGGCCTAATAATAATATTTTTAGCAAAAACAATATAGCCGTTTCCACTATAACAACAAATTATACATCGTTTGAAAGCTCTAAGCCTTCCCGATGCCGCCATGGGGTGGAATCATCATTACGAGCGCTTACGCGCTCGTCACTCCCTATTCCGTCGGGATGCCCCGCCCACTCCCCATAGACTTCCATTGATTTGAGCAGATACAAGCATGGCCCATGCCTGCGGCATAGATTCTCGCGTACGGGACGATGCCAGGAGGGTTTTTGGAGGAATGCAGCGCTTCGCGCTGCTGTTGTCAACAATTAATGAATGGGCTACGCCCATTCACTAATTGTTGACTATTTCTGTCATAGCAGGAGTAAGTATGCATGATCCATGCCTTCGGCATGGGCTAGTTCACTGTACTTGCCAGGGGCGACGGGGTACCAAACACGCGGGCTGCGCCCGCATGTTTGGTCAGACAGTTGCGGGAGCAATAGGCCCTCCGCCCTGCTGGGGCTCGGGCCTAAATATGCTCTAAAAGATGGCTAAACACTATCACAATACAGTAATGTGGACCCAATGATGGATTTGTAAATAAATTCACTTTTGACAATTTATCCCTCACTTTTGTAGATTATATAAAGTTGTACAAGCCCTTTTAGCAATGAAACAGAACTGGACATGTACTGTGTTTTTTTATGCAAATAAAAGTACCAAATATCACTCCAAATCAAGCTTTCGTACTGACTGAGCTCTCAATGTGTGGTTTTAAACTGAGCCCAAGACAGTTGGTCATACTATTAGAGAGGGTTTCATGTGGCTTGAACATGGTATTAATAACCAGCACCCAAGGGTGATAAACGCATCGATCTTTGTGAAATTCTGTAGGATTATTGACCCTGCGTATCTGAAAAGTATCAGGATTCTCAGGCTAAGTTGAGAGTAAATAGAGGATGATTCTATATTTTCACAATATGGTTGAAAATAAATAAATATTCAAAAACAAAATAGTGTTGTTTTTTTTCAGATGAAACAGGGAGCAGTGTAAGGACTATTTAACCTGTCTTTGTCTTTTAGTCTAACATTTTCATTCTCATGTCATATTTTCAAGTATATGAGAACCATAACCCAAGGTCTCTGCCAATTTTTTTTTAAATATGTTCCCAATTAAATGTATAATTATTGATGGAGTATTGAATTATCAAGATAAGATAAGATAATCCTTTAATATCCACACAAGAGGAAATTGTTACAACGCAGTAGAAACAGGAGGAAAGGACAGATTATAGGAAGTTTCAAAAAACACACTCTTAATAGAACTCTTGGGAACTCTTGGGAAATAAAATAAAATAGATAAATAAAAAATGAAAAGATAAAGATAAAAATAATAAAATAATGATAATAGAATAAAATAAAGTAAAAAATAGCTAGCACAAGACTAGGTAATAGGTAATTATACTATTTGAAAGTTAAAATAATGTTAATATTTAATTTAATAATGAGTAATACTTTTAGGGAAAATGTTTGTTGAATTTGGTCAGTTTTCAGACACATTTCTTTAAGAACAGTCAGTTTTATGTCTGAACATTCTTCCCGCTCTCTGTAAAGTGGCGTGAAAGTCAAATACATGTATCTGTAAGAGTATCCAGCCTGTTCCCATACCTGTTTCTGCTCCTCTCCCAGCCCGTCCCACATGGAGGCCACGATCTTGGACACGTCTCCGAAGGTGGCGTTGGGGTTCTGACCCTTAATGGCCGCCTGTGTGTCTCTGAAGAACAGGGCGTAGGCGGAAACTGGCTTGGTGGGCTCATTCGGATCCTTCTTCTTCTTCTTCTTCTGTGGTTTGGGCTTGGGCTTCAGCATCTCTGACAACGGCCTCTTTTCACCCGTTAACTGAAACACACAGTATCAGAAAAAAAACTGTGAATGGAGGTATATTCTACTCGTAATGGGGCAAAAGACTGTAGGATAGATGTGGAATTTCCCCTTTGTGGGACAATTAAAGGTTATCTTATCTTATCTTAGATACTGAACACTACAATCGGTGGCCGTGTTCTTTTGACATCAAATCAAACACAAATTAAATGTGTTACTGAGTGTGACATGTGCGCTTGGCAGAGGTCCTCGTGATGGGAAGTCTTACATTATTGATTTGATTCTTTTTTTTTCTCTATGAAGAGTTTATTTGTAAAAACAAATGAGTGTGATCGAAAAACGGTGGTGTTTTCCTCCAGCTCAGCTCTAAGGGTCCATATGAGACCACTGAATGAGTCCGGCATCTAATTATGAACTGTTTTATTCTCCAAAAAGTGAGAAGGATGCTTATAAACTTACTCTGGTGAATAAATTGGATGGTCGGAATACATGAGAAAATGAGGAACACCTTTGGACTAAACCATTTAAAAGTTCTGTTTTCATGTTTTTTAGACAGTAAAAATCAGGTACACCACCTGATTATTATTAATTACTATTAATACTTATACTTTTTAAAAAACATTTTATTTAGCCTTGTGTGAAATGGAGGTGAAGGGCGAGGAGGACATTCAGCTAATTTTCAGAGATAAAATTCCATTCTCAGAGCTACAGCTAGAGCCACTCAACCCCCGGGCACCCTTTTCTTTTTTTTTAACACAATGCTTTTTCTTAATAAACCTCAGTGCATAATGGGAGTTTGCTCAGTAAATGACAGATAAGCATTATTATTGGAGTTTCAGAAAACATTTTTCACTCAGCGAAGTCCACTTAGCACCCTTGATGGAGCAATTGTGTATTACAAGTACAGATAGAAAAGAAGGCAAATGAAATGTGCCAGTTAACCACGCAAAATGTCCTCAGTCTGTAATGCATTTAGTGATGGGTAATAGGTTAACCATAAACACCCTACGCTTGAAGCAAACATTTTTAAAATAGTACATTTTTTGAGTTGTTCAGCAAGTCGTAAATGGGGACTTTTCTCGCCGACGGCGGGTGAGAGAACTTTAAAAATCACCCGCTGTATCTGGCCTGGCTTTGATGTGTCTCTGAATGAATTGGAGAGAGCAAATGGAATTACTTACTGATAGAAAGATGGTAATCATTTTTATCCACTCACACTGAGAGCCACAGCCACAATGTACGGACTATAGGCAGCAGGATTTTCTCTGCTAAAAGATTCTGTGTGTGTACTTTATTATTATGAGCTAACATTAACAGACAGGGTGAAAAATATTGTGGTGGTGACAGATTCAATTATACATTCATTGGGCTGATAAAATAAAAGCGGAGCCTCTGTGACACTGGTCCAGGGGCCATTTATCACTGCAAATTTACATTTTGTGTGCAAATATAAACAAGTGTTCTTTGCGTATGTGGATGAATGGTATGTAAAGTAAAAAGAAGAATCTTATGATGGGAAATTCAAGATAGATGGAGTCGCTGTTTTTTGTTTTAACCATGCAAAGAGAACTATAGCGGGAAATTAGATTGTAAACCATTAAAATCTACAAATCAACTATTCACCAGCTCTTGAATTAATCATATTCATCTTGTTTTTATCTATGACCGGAGTGCAAAATCCTGTAAGCTTAATTTCTCTATATGTTTTGATTTAAGAACCTTTAAAGGACACATTTAATTTTTTTTGAGCATTTATAACATTGTTCCCTCATCAAAAAACTGAACCTGGGGTTGAATTTAGCTTCAATTGCGCTTGTTTGATGAACCCTGTTTAGTAAGAGCCTCACCCCTCTGAGCCTCTGAAAACACTCAGCTTCAAATTTCTCGGATTTGTGACGCCATAGGTAGCGTTCTAAGTACTTAAAAGCTGTTTTTATGTCCATAAATCATTGTCTGTTGGTCTGAACATTTCCTTCAAATCCCATTGCGTGGCTGCATTGGCATGTTGGGGCAAGCTAGCCTTGTTTATCTCCCCTTTGAATTCCCCTCTGCTGCCAGTAGATGGAGTGCTAAAACAAATTCTGATGAGGAGACGTGAAAGTGCTTTCAGTAGATGACTAAAACATGAGATGCCAAAGCAGAAGTACCTAAGAGCATGTTTAAATAAAAATGCATTGTATTATTTTGTCATATCATTATTTGAGCTATAATGTCTTTGTAGTGCATTCATGCCATAGCAATTACAGAGCAACTTAACCATTGTAGCGGTTCCCAAATTATTCACAACAGGTAATAATGATAATTATTACGTATTATTACATTAATTATAGCACCATCATCCATTCTCCTCGACACACTAAACACTCATCTTGTACCTTGGTGTGAGGATCAGTCTCCTCTTCCTGATTGGAGCTGGAGGGAGAGGGCGTGGCCGATTTGCTCCCTGGAGGAGAGGGGGAGCCCACCTGAGGCTTTAGCTGGGTCAGGGTGCTCATGGGGTGGGGCAGTATCGGAGCGGAGCGGTTTAGCATTGGGTGCCTACGGTCATAATGGGCGTCTTGGTGCTGCTGGTGCAGAGCCATCTCCTGCATCTGCGTGAGAGAAGAACAGCAGCTTTACTACCGACTCCTCCGCACACATCTGTGTTTGGGGCCAATGAGTGGAGATGACAATGGAATTTAGAACAGAAGTCTAACGTTCAGTCTTTATTTGTCAGGGGCCATGTACAAATTCATAAACTGTATCATCATTGCCGCATGCTGCATGGATAGAAAACTTTATCTCTTCTTCCCTAATGGTTTACAAAGTCATCCACAATCTGTCTCCTCCTCCCCTCAAAGAGTTCAGATGTGACCACTAGCTTCACAAGAACCACCACTAGAGGACAATGCAGTATTCCCAAGTGTAAAACAAGACTTGCCCAGTCTTCTTTCTCATACCAAGGGACAAAACAATAGAACAAGCTCCCCACAGAGCTCATAAATGAAAGGGACTTCTTTACCTTCTCCAGAGAAGTAAAGAATTGATGTATAGAGGACCGGAGATGCACACACTGACAGTAATACAGTATGTACTTTAATTGTAATATACCAGATGTGCTTTTATAATGCTAATGTTATATTATCTGCTCTTTTATACAAACTTGGTTCGACTTGTACCTACATTCTAATGCTAAACTACCCATTGTATAGCTTATACTGTCATTTCAATACATAGTGGGTCCTGCATTGTATTATATTATGTGATAGTGACGATGTGTGAGTGAATGACTGTTAGAGAATGAATTGTACACTGTAAAATGATGCACTTCCCTTCACTTTCCCTCTTACTTTTTGTAGGGGATTCTTACTAGTACAAGGACTGTAATGTAATGTCCTCCCACTTATGAAAGAGTGACATTCAAAGTTGATATCGATTAAAGAATTTTATCACAATTTCAAATGTGACACACTGCTATGTTTATTAGAGTTTATTTTTTAGTAGAGTTATCTGGGGCACCATCCTGTATTAGGCATTTAACAATTCAATAATCCAATATGTAATTAATTAATTTATTATGATAACGTATCCGTGACATTGACCCCTTTTCTGGAAATTAATGAACACTTTACCAAATGTGGTTTACTAAGATTTATTGATGAAATAATTAAACAGATAAACAGAAATGAATAGGGAATATGCAAATGCATCGACAACAGATGGAGCCACTAGCTATGATTCTTCTAGATCAATCTTGTTAATGTGTGTTAATGTTGATTCTATATCATTTTATCTGCCAGCTTGTGAAATACATGCGTTTTTCATATGACCAGAAGCAGGAGCTGTGATCCTGAGGAGGTGGGTTCACTCAGGGGTCACGCTGGTCCTCTGGTCACTCAGGGGTCTCGCTGGTCCTCTGGTCACTCAGGGGTCACGCTGGTCCCGGGCACGGACAGGACAGTATCAGGCTGAAGAAGCACTGGATCAGGTTCAGTGCCTTCTCCTTGGCTCTGAGGCGTTCTGTTTCACTCATTCACTGATGAGGCTGGTCTGAAGAGACTGTCCTGGATCCAAGTTTTTTTTTAGACTTGAAAAGTTGCAAAAAGGTCCTTTGCCTGAGTTTGCATGACGACCGCAGCGAGGCAAATATCAGATATTGGTACCGACCCTAAAACTTGTCGTTACAGATCATCAGAATTCTCAGTTAGCCTCATGTTGTGTCACGTAGATGCTGAATACTAAACATAGCATTCATTCAAAGGCATGTACAATGTGATAAATGTAGTGACCCAGCATTTATCGAGTTGTTCCACAGTGTTCTCATTTACTTTTTGTACATTGCTTATACTATTATGTATTTATGAACGTTGGACCCGGCTGCATGTACACGTTGAATTTGTTCACGTTCAACCCCCAGCTCTACTGTGTGAACTACCGATTTATCTGTTATGCAATTAGAAAGAAAGATGATAAACTTCACAAAAATGGTCAAACAGGGAAAAGTAAATAGGATTTATCGCAAAAACTACACATATAAAAGTCTACGTTCAAGTAAAATGACTATTTCAACTTGGTTTATGAAATAATAACAACATTGCTAACAATTGGAGGACAGTCTGCACTCCAGAAGCATTAGACTCTCTCAAGGTTTGGCTTCAAGCAGCACCACCATTAGCAGATATTTAATAATAATAACTACGTTGAATGCTCTTCCCCGAGATTTGTCAAGACAGAACACAAGCCCAGACCAAAGGAATGCTTTTAATGCCGACACAAATGGGAATGTTTGGCAATTTACAGATCATAAAGTGATGAACTCGCATTTGTAAGCTCCATGTAACATTTATGAGTTAAATAATACATTACACATTAGTGCCG
This sequence comes from Eucyclogobius newberryi, assembly GCF_026437365.1. Taxonomy (NCBI): domain Eukaryota; kingdom Metazoa; phylum Chordata; class Actinopteri; order Gobiiformes; family Gobiidae; genus Eucyclogobius; species Eucyclogobius newberryi. Next base: position 28,829,793 of record NW_027315823.1, on the reverse strand, counting down.
TGCTAAAAAGATCAAATTGAAACACGGCCCGAGCATATGAGGTCTTGATAAACACACGTTGGGGTTGTGTAGATGAAGGCTCGCCTCTCTTAGCATAATTGGTCCCAGCAGATTGCGAGAAATAAAACCGCACACAAAAGTAAGCCGGCTTTGAAATTGTACTAATACGCACACGACACTGGGTTCAACGTTTGCCTCAGCACCAAAAGGCAGTTGTGAACAAAGAGTCTTTTTTTTTCTTCTTTTTTTGCATCTCAAATAAGCCTACACCAACCTCCCTCCCATCATCTACACGTAATCTGCAAGTTCTAAACATTTTAAAATACGATTCATTGGAAATATAGAAAAACAGAAGTGGAGAGGAAGAGAAATCCATCAATTTTCCATTTTTCACAGGGGCCTGCTCTTTAAGGGTCCTCAAACCAAGCAGCATTGAACAAGTAATTAATCAAACGTGAATGGGCTATCATAGCTGTAGCAGGCATGTCGTCATAGCAACCGCCTCCCGGCAATAATGTCACCCTTTAATCTGCAGCGCACCATGTTTAATATAAGCTGTTTCATATGGCCCAGTGGCGTCAGCACTACGGAGATGCAAAAAATACAAAAACAAGAATATATTTGAGTTTGGATTTGTGAAGGAGGTTGTATCACGATAGTATGGAAGGTCAAGAGGTGAGACATGAGTTCTGACAGTAAAAATATATGCATAATAACAATGAAATACTGTAATTGCAAAGAATACAATAACACACTGTTAGGGAATTTGATACGACTGAACAGAACATTGTTTAAAACATTAGTCATTCCTTTCTCCATTATGTCATTGCTTTTAGTTGTAACAGACATTGTGTTTTGATTGTTCCCTGTCAGTTCTTTTTATGTGATTTGAGCATAATTGTGTAATGTTAGGGCAAGTAAAATATAGTTATGTAAGGCTTATATAATTATATTATGAAAAAAATTTAATATGATGAACTGTGCTTTGGCAAAGAGTTGTCAAACACAGTTAAACTCAAGGCAGACTTTGAAAACTGAAAAAGGTTGTATACGAGTATCAGACTGCTATGGTTCTCCATGTGACTCTTTATCCAAGAAACAACACATCTTTTTTTACCACACTTATAATAAAAAATGGAGTTATTGTAAAATATGCTTCATTATCTCAACACATTTGCAAAGTTTGGCCCACCAATTGGAAATCACTATACACTAGTTTTTTTGTAAACCATTGTCACACCACCAATGGTTTCTAGGACTACATAGGAGTCAAAATAAGGACTAAACTCTGAGTAGCTTTAATCAGATTTAAACCAGGTCCAAACAAGAACTAAACTAAGTCTAAACTAGTTCAGGACTACTAAATCCGGTCAAAACCATGACTACATTTTATTTCACCAACCCATATTAACCTATATTTAAATATATGTACAGCTCTGAACTAATACTAACTATGTACTACAGTGTGATGTACTATGTACTACAGTGTGATGTGATGTACTATGTACTACAGTGTGATGTACTATGTACTACAGTGTGATGTGATGTACTATGTACTAATGTACTACAGTGTGATGTACTATGTACTACAGTGTGATGTGATGTACTATGTACTACAGTGTGATGTGATGTACTATGTACTACAGTGTGATGTACTATGTACTACAGTGTGATGTACTATGTACTACAGTGTGATGTGATGTACTATGTACTACAGTGTGATGTACTATGTACAACAGTGTGATGTGATGTACTATGTACTACAGTGTGATGTGATGTACTATGTACTACAGTGTGATGTGATGTACTATGTACTACAGTGTGATGTGATGTACTATGTACTACAGTGTGATGTACTATGTACTACAGTGTGATGTACTATGTACTACAGTGTGATGTACTATGTACTACAGTGTGATGTGATGTACTATGTACTACAGTGTGATGTACTATGTACTACAGTGTGATGTGATGTACTATGTACTAATGTACTACAGTGTGATGTACTATGTACTACAGTGTGATGTGATGTACTATGTACTACAGTGTGATGTGATGTACTATGTACTACAGTGTGATGTACTATGTACTACAGTGTGATGTACTATGTACAACAGTGTGATGTGATGTACTATGTACTACAGTGTGATGTGATGTACTATGTACTACAGTGTGATGTGATGTACTATGTACTACAGTGTGATGTACTATGTACTACAGTGTGATGTACTATGTACTACAGTGTGATGTACTATGTACTACAGTGTGATGTACTATGTACTACAGTGTGATGTGATGTACTATGTACTACAGTGTGATGTGATGTACTATGTACTACAGTGTGATGTACTATGTACTACAGTGTGATGTACTATGTACTACAGTGTGATGTACTATGTACTACAGTGTGATGTGATGTACTATGTACTACAGTGTGATGTGATGTACTATGTACTACAGTGTGATGTACTATGTACTACAGTGTGATGTACTATGTACTACAGTGTGATGTACTATGTACTACAGTGTGATGTGATGTACTATGTACTACAGTGTGATGTACTATGTACTACAGTGTGATGTGATGTACTATGTACTAATGTACTACAGTGTGATGTACTATGTACTACAGTGTGATGTGATGTACTATGTACTACAGTGTGATGTGATGTACTATGTACTACAGTGTGATGTGATGTACTATGTACTACAGTGTGATGTACTATGTACTACAGTGTGATGTGATGTACTATGTACTACAGTGTGATGTGATGTACTATGTACTACAGTGTGATGTACTATGTACTACAGTGTGATGTACTATGTACTACAGTGTGATGTGATGTACTATGTACTACAGTGTGATGTACTATGTACTACAGTGTGATGTACTATGTACTACAGTGTGATGTACTATGTACTACAGTGTGATGTACTATGTACTACAGTGTGATGTGATGTACTATGTACTACAGTGTGATGTGATGTACTATGTACTACAGTGTGATGTACTATGTACTACAGTGTGATGTACTATGTACTACAGTGTGATGTACTATGTACTACAGTGTGATGTGATGTACTATGTACTACAGTGTGATGTACTATGTACTACAGTGTGATGTGATGTACTATGTACTAATGTACTACAGTGTGATGTACTATGTACTACAGTGTGATGTGATGTACTATGTACTACAGTGTGATGTGATGTACTATGTACTACAGTGTGATGTGATGTACTATGTACTACAGTGTGATGTACTATGTACTACAGTGTGATGTGATGTACTATGTACTACAGTGTGATGTGATGTACTATGTACTACAGTGTGATGTACTATGTACTACAGTGTGATGTACTATGTACTACAGTGTGATGTGATGTACTATGTACTACAGTGTGATGTACTATGTACTACAGTGTGATGTACTATGTACTACAGTGTGATGTACTATGTACTACAGTGTGATGTACTATGTACTACAGTGTGATGTACTATGTACTACAGTGTGATGTACTATGTACTACAGTGTGATGTGATGTACTATGTACTACAGTGTGATGTACTATGTACTACAGTGTGATGTACTATGTACTACAGTGTGATGTACTATGTACTACAGTGTGATGTACTATGTACTACAGTGTGATGTACTATGTACTACAGTGTGATGTATACTATGAAGAAACTAATAAAGCAGCATCGGCTCCACATCAGAGTAAAATAAAGCGGCTGCGACGTCTGTACAAATATTATGAAAGATTGTGACAAAGGTTGTCTGTTGCCATAGGTACAGTATGCTAATTCTTAATTGTAATGTCTGCGTCAGTCCTCAAGAGGAGAGGCTGCACCAGTGAGCACTTCAACCAACAGAGGATTAACAAGTCAAATCATGACTTCTAAGATTAAGAAGTAAAGTTAAAAAAAAGAAAAATTATATATATTTTTTCATAAACATGCGCAGTATTTTCTGATATTAAATTCAAATACATTGTGCTTTTTTCAGGTAATTAGTATTAAACATATATAGATCATGAATTTACATTTTGTTCTGAAGAAATGATAAGCTCCGCCTCTTCATAGTGACATTTCACCGTAACAAGCGGCAGATTATCATTTACAAGTTTTTCATTGCTAAATACTGGATACGTGATATTTCAGTCGGAGTCTTGATTTAAAACACATAATCACAACTAAGTACAGAGCTGTGGGCGGGGATAGGGGGAGCTGAAAACAGGACTTTTCTGAGCACACAGAAGGTTAAATGTTCATTACAGTTGATGTGTCATAAAAAAACAAACATCTGAGACATGGTAATAATGCAGTACAAGCAGCCACTGGTGATACACTGGAATCTCCTGATGAACCAAGGAATATTTATCGACATACGTTAAGAAAAAGGACGTTTCAAGTTTCCCCAAAACACAGTGCCATGTCCTAGAAAATAAAGAAAAGTGGTGCATGCAAAACAATGTTATAGAAATATTTGCAGATACAGATACTATGTTTTAAAGCTTTATGATTTATTTATGTTTGGTTATATGGAAGAGATGTTTCCCCGTTTTATCATTACTGTCGGGAATACTGCACTTTTCTGACCTTACTACATGTGTATAATCCAAAACAATACATTTTGTTTGTACAATTATCCCAGTGGGCTTTTGCATAGAAGTATTACTCACATTAAGAGTTATTGCACATCAGTAAATAGCCTTCCATGATAAACAACTTGAATTCTTTCTGTATCCTTATTCTGACAGTTTGGGCTTTGTTTAGTTGAGAGCGTATCAAAACTGTGACCTAAATGTATTTGTTTAGATTATTTATAAAGTTGGATGCGGCGCTCCCTGGAGTATTGCCAAAACTGTGCTTAACCATCGGCAATTTACTTCTTTGTTATACAGCCTCGGGAGATAAGAGTCCTTTGCAAATACAGGAAAATAAATGTAATAAAATAGGACATCAAGCCATTTACTACTATACAAAGTGTCTAAGTAAAATAAATGAGCCACCATGTAGTTTATTTGTTAATATAAGTTTTTTGGTTTGTTAATATGAAAAGAAACTAATTTATTCTTGAATTTGGGAAAATGTTATCAATCATTGTGTATTTAGGAGTCATTCTTGAACAATTGAGCCTGTTTTAGTCCTGATGTGGACTTGGTTTGGTCATGTTCTAGTCCTGGTTTAATCCTGATCTACTCTATAGGTTTAGTTTTGGGTTTAGTCCTGGTTTAATCTTAATTTTTTACAAAACTACAGTAATGTGTTTATGTGAAAGATGCACGAGACCTGCACTAGGTTCACTGAAAAATGAAGCAAATGAAAAAAATGAAAAATGTGTTTTGCTGATATATTTTCTGTCAGACTGACTAAACACGCAGGAGTGAATGTGCATGTATGAAGGTCTGTATGTGATGAAGATATGACATTTCACGGTAGAAGAAATGTACATGGCCTTTTCTATTATTATATTTATTATATTATCATAAAAAGTGTTATAGTGAGCTCCACAAAAAGTATAATTTGTGGTAAAGAATGTGATCGGTTTTGCCTTCTATATTGTAATATTCTTTTAATTAAACAAATAATGTAAAATACAACAGTAAATGTCTTTAAAACAGGCTCCGATTTCACATGTGAACCTTGAAACCTTGATGATTCATATTTTGTGTTATACTCTGAGGTTAATCCCAGTTTTTCTTTTCCATTCCACTTTTGCCTCTGGAATTTTTTTCTTCACAAACTTTTGAATGTCTGTGGCTGTGTTTGTGGTAATTTGGTGCATTCATTCTTCTTGAAATGAACATGGTCGGCGAGGATTGAGAAGGCAGAGAAAATGAGACATATTTTATTTTAAAGTTTCAAAATCTATTATAACAAGACAATACAACCTGTGGAAACAATGCCAAAAAGATATAAGCTTTCTTGACCCAACTTGTGTGCAGAGGAACGCTACAAGGCTTTGAAGATTTGCCTTAAAAAATGTATTCATACACAAATAATTTACCATTTTGCATTGTCCCACGCAAACAAGAAAGAAAGCACAAATTTAAAGAACCAAACTGTGACATGGAATATATTTTCACTAAAGACAATATGTTTTAGTAAGTGGTGCGCTGCCGAACATTTTCTGCCCAAAAATTGTTCCACGACTCGTAAAATACTCGTAAAATGTTGAAAAACACTGATCCAGACCACCGACTTTACACAGCAAAAAAAATATATATATACATTTTTTTGCTCTCTCTCTCTCTGGGAATCTGAATGCGATTCCTCCAGCAATGTTCTGCCTGTCCGGTCCGCATTCACATCTTGTACATCATAGTCAAATGGAGAGTCAAATAACAAAGGCTTTCCAATTATGTGCGGCACATTGTGAGCCAGATGGAATATCACACGGCCATTGTTCTGCTGGCCCCCCCTGACCTTACCTTTGAAATGGCTTGGTGGGCCGGCCCAATCGCCTGCACCGTTTGATTTAGCTAAGGGGATTTGACCACCAGCAAAGAGATGAGAGTGCTATCCCACCACGAGGAGATTCACAGCAAAAGACCTTCACCATTGGCTCACAATTACCTTTCTGATTGCAATCCGGGGCACTGCAAGAAAAAGATAATCTAGTCTACCCACGGCTGAGAATCAATACATTTATTTTTCAATTTAGTCGCTCAATTCCAAACTAGATGTTACGTTGAATTAGAGTCAGTTGTATCATTTCAGCTTGTTTATTTGGACCAAACATGATGAACCTGCTAAATGTATGTAAATTGGATAAAATAGAAACTCAAAAGGGCTGGGAACAAGTAAATATCATCAAGCAGAAGCTAATTATTTGCGTTCTGCTTGTACATATTCAGACTAAATGACTTATTGTTATGTGCCACTTTCTGTGTGTCAAGTATTGCTTTTTATTTGCCAGTGGTACTTGGAATGAACTCAGATTTCAAAGGGAAAAGTTGAATTGAACAGTATTTGAATAAAAACATGTTATTTGTGGTACATTTTACACTCATGATAATGTTTATGTTGGATAATTCTGCCATACATATTATTAACAAAACATACTGTGAATCAAACAGTGTCAATATCAGGTCCAGTAATAAATAATGCATTTTCTCTGTTTACTGGCTTAGTCCTGATTTAGTCCTGGTTTAGTCCTTGTTTAATTTGACTTTAGACTTGTTTTGGTTCTGGATTAGACCTGGTTTAATTCAGGGATAGATCTGGTTTAGTTTAATTCTAAGCTAGTCCTGTTTAAACCCAGTTAATACCAGTCTAGTCCTGGTTTAATCCTGGTTCAGTACTGGATTGTCAGTTTTGCAGAGGAACGTTGGTAAAGCCTTTGACAGTTTATTTCTTACAAAAATCGACTACAGCAGTTGTTATATATTACATGATAAAAGCATTGAAGCATATTCTCTCTAAAAAACAACATTCACACACATTTCCTTGTTGAAAATCACACTTCTAATTCCAGCACATGGTATGAAAACATGATGTTGAAATGAGACAAATATTCACCTTACATCACACAAAAGACCTGCCGTGGTGCCCGCAAAACAATTTCCATACACTTTTAGCTTTATAATATCCACACTGTCACTCAGCTCTCCTTTAAGGTCACGGCGCCTGGTGCTATTACCTGCTAATCTAATATAATAGGCCCAGCATGCGTCCCCTGTAAGCCTGTCTCGTATGAATAGTCTAAAATCCACACTCTTTCCCCCCACGGCTGCCGACTTGACTGCAGCCATCTTGTTTGGAGTGATGGCTCATTCACACAGGTTCGCGGCTGCCATTGTAAAATCACCCGGCGTTTAATTGAAACAAACGACTATAATAATAGAACATTATCCCCGTGGGCGCCCGGCCATGACAGTTTTAATTAGGCGAGCGTTTCCGACTGATCTGTCTGAAGTAAACACGCCTGTAGGTGGGAGCGGGGCCACTTCTCATTCAGCCTCCGGGCACAGCGCTAACTACTGTGTTCTCCCCTCCTTCATCCCTCTGAGCTGTCGGTTCTGACTATCCATGCAGCGTACAGATGCCCAGGAGGGTCATTTACACAACAGTTATTAACACAGTGGATTTATGAATCATATGCTGGTTAAGGATGAAAGCGTGTACAAAACGCAGGCTTGTTTTGCTGTGATTTCAGACAGATGCAGAGTAAAGGGACGACCCAGCAGTATGTATTTGATTTTATTAACCTTTATTTAACCAAATTAAACCTCTTTTTCAAGGATGACTTGGGGCAAAGTGAAAAAGTAGCAGCACAAAAATCATAAAGACATTTGCACATTTAAAAGAGAGCGTTTCACAGCATTTCTGCCACTTTTATGGTATAATATGATGGTGATTATATTATAACATACGTAAAGGCCTAATTCTTTTTCACAATTTACCAAGTAATTATATATGACATCAAATAGTCTTTTTTTATACAAGCTGATTTTAGGTTTGAGATTTGTTCTGATCAGAACATCACACACTGGACTCCTCTGTACAAAACAATGCTGCGATGTGATTGGCTGAATGGCGGTACATGCAAAAACATTCACGTTCCTCTCGTTGCTCTAAAGAGCAGGAAAGTTAAGTGTTAGGTTAAGCAAACTCTCTCCTCAGTAAGTGCCGTGCTTCTTTATGTATCACAGCTACAAAAGTTCACACATATTTTTGTATAAACAATATAGTATAATAAGAGTGTCTTTGTAAATAATCTGCATTTGTTCCCACCTGCCAGCTATGCTCCAGCACTCCATAAAACATCTTTATTAGTTCTGTAATTGGCGCAACATTGCCAAAACACCACAAGGTCACCGCGCATCGCCGCAATTACAAGCACGTCAGAAACAGACAAATAAAATAGTGGATTTGCTCCTGCGCTGAACTGTGATCAAGTGCAGAGTTTGGCAGAAACATCGCCTACAGCACGGAAACTAGCAACTTAAGAGCGCAATTAGGAAAAAGTTTGAAGCGAGAGAGACTGTTAATTCCAATACCTGAAATAGCTATGGTGCTATTCTCAAAGCCAAAAATGTCTGTGCCAATTTTTATGGAAGTTTTTTTTGGTGAGGGTTAACTTAATGCAACTGCAGTGTGTCCCATTTCGGTGGAGTCGGACAATGATTGATACCAAGAAGAAATGTGAAATCCATTAAGTCTATTTATTTTATACTAAATAAATAAAAAAAGAATAAAAAATCAACTATATAATATTATGTTTTGAATTATTAATTGACTTGGTTCATCATACATTGGAATTTTGCTGTAAATCTGCGGCGCAATAATTAATTTAATCTGACAAATGTGGATTCTTGACCTTGTTTATTGTTATTATCAACATTCAATGTATTGAAATCGTTATATTTTACAATGCAACCCCCATGCATTAATGTAACTGTGGGTTTGCTCCAGGGACAGGTTTTTTTACCTTTCAATTTCTCTACAAAAGTACAATTACAACATATAAAACAATATCATACAAAAGTATGCATACATTAATAGTCTTTATCATTGCCAATGTGCCTTCCTGAACACTTTGAATATCCCTTCATAGTACTTGCAGTTCATTGTAGTCAAAGCACAGTACCAGCATTGTCACTTACTGCTCCGGCAGAGTGATTCGCAGATACAGTGATGTCATGATGTTCCCCCTCCGGAAACGTATTGTTCTTGTTGCTCATTACCCATAATGTTAGGACCTCCTCAGCTTTTATTTTCTCTCCTCCTCCTTCTTTTCCCCCCACCACTCCATCCATCCGTTGTTCCTTGTCTTTTTATTCGTTTCCTCTCTCCCGCTCTCTCACCTCACAAAGCTGCATCAGAGAGTCTTGCTTTGACATGACATGTAGAGATGGTCGGGACTCTTGACAGCGAGGCGAGGCTTCTATGCTCCTGCTAATGAGCTTGCTGACTTCTGGATATGTGTGTGTGTGTGTGTGTGCGCGCGCGTGTGTGTGTGTGTGTGTGTGTGTGCGTGCGCGTGTGTGTGTGTGTGTGTACATGTGTGCGTGTGTGTAGCTTTGTGCACCGTGACAAAAATGAACTGCAAAGAATGAAAACAACCCAGCAAAGAGAGATCTGAAGCTGCATGCATATATATATATATATATATATATATATATATATATATATATATATATATATATATATGTGTGTGTATATATAATATGTATGTATACATATATATATATATATATATATATGTGTGTGAGCTGGGATGGGGTCATAAGAAGGGAATGTGTACAAACTGGCAGGTGCAAAGCGAATTACCAGATTCAACTTTAAACTGGAATCAATGCTACCTACCACTGCTGATTATGTAACACTTCAAACTTAGTCTCATTAGCACAATACAATACGTGGCACCTGTTGGAAAGAAGTGAGTGTGTTTCCCGTGGGTGTGAAAACGTCAGCTCTTTTATGAGGTGTGCATTTGTTGTATTATTTTTTTGCTTTTGGTCTTTGGACCTTTTCAATAGCAGTATCGGTATATATTATTATCCTGCTGCGTGCCATTCTTGATGCACCATTTCATTTATCCAAGCTTAAGACTGGTAATTATGGCTAACCATTAAGGGATGTGTATAGAAGCCCAGCGTGTAAACAAGCTATATATCTATTTTTGAAACATATATCACAAATCTAATTGCAATTGCAACTCTAGAACTGAGCTGCGTTCATATTCAGGAGAAACTGGAGGATTAGCATATTATTGAACATATTTTTATGTATGTGGCGAAGGCTTGTCAAAAGTAATAAAAACAAATTAATCCAAAAAGTAGCATCGAAACTGGATACTTCTTTGAACAAATACAGATTTTAAAACAAAACAAGACAAAATTGTACCTTTCTTGAACTATTTTGGGCTTTTTGGACCACATGCTATTATTTTATGTTGAATACTACAGTTTATTGTCTAAAAAAAAGATCCTTTTACATAACAATTGTGAGCTCAAAGTAAAAGGTATCAAGCTTTTTCTTTGTTTCACATGTTTGTAGTGTGACGACACCAGTACTGAGCTATTAAGTTAAGCACATTAAGTTAGCATGCAGGAATCTCCAACATATTCAATTATCTTGTCTTATTTACACTTCATATGAAAACTACGCGAACCATAAAGCATTAAACATAACTCCACATCCATTCCATACCGCCTGGCGTTTCCTATTTCGGCCCCATGGCTCCTGAATTAGCCCAGCAGTTTGTCAGTTCAAAGGTGTCGGCTCTTCTGGTGCACACGAGCAGATTGGACTTTTGTTAAACCACATCCCAGCGGGGGCCCGGTCCCTCACGTCCCTCACGCCCCTCACGCCCCTCACGCCGCCGCCGCCGCCGCCGCCGCCGCACACCATCCTCCCGGTGGCAAAGCGCGAATAAGCTGATGAGCTGGCAGATAGGCCACAGTGCAATATGGACACGATTTCATGGCATGATAAGTCCCAGCAGGGGCCCGTGGCTAAGTGTAATATGAAATCCCTTATCTATGTATCGGCTTCATAACACCGGGTATCGCTGTGGACCCATCTCCCTTTGTTTCGTTAGCTTCAGTTCTTCCATTGAACGCCGCTGTTGATCGAATCTGCCGCCCAGGACCATGACAACAACATACGGCCTTCTTGTGAAATGAGAGGTGATGAATTATCTAAATTGGAGTGTGTCTTTGTATGAAAGCTCTTGTGTTACCTGTGATAAGGCCGATAAGGTGTTATTAAAATGTTGCTTATTCTGCGGACGTAACAGGTTAACAATACACCTGTTTAAAGGGGACACATATGCAAAATGAACTCTTACAATTATGAGGTGAGCTTTTAACACGTGTTCTTTGTGTGTGTGAGTGTAGTAAACTAAATTTGGAAAATATGTTTTTGTTCTCGAAATGGGTAATTGAAAGACAGATAATCAATATTCAACCCATTAAACGTTTCAGTATCAGCACTGGCATCAATACTGGTATATTCAAAAATGTAACAAAGCCATAAAAAAACAAAAAAACATAAATTAAAATCTTGTGTTTGCTATGGTAAAAAAGCCACTATCAAGAATGTCCTATTATTAATCAATTATTGATTAATAGCGATGATTCATTTGATTCATCTGATTAGAACATGACATTGTATATCAGATATTTATTAAATTTGACCCAGATTTCGCCAGACTGACCCCGGTGGTGACATCCTGATGGGACTTTTATTGACCAAAAAGGTTTCCTAGGTCTTTCTTTCATTTTAGAGTATCCGGATTACGATTATTCTATTAACAAATTGAATAACGATTATCTAAATAATGTTCTTGCGATTAATGGGTTAACTAGTTTCATCCCTAACCATGTGATTCACAAAGCAGAGCTGAAGCGTATCACCTTATCCTCTCATTAGCCTGATCTAGGAGGCTAACTGACTGTATCAACGTGGAGGAGGGATGTGCTGCTCTGCTGATCTGCAACAAAAAAATCTAGTACGGGATGAAATTAGAAAAGAAACCACATTTCTTTAAAGATATTTCTTAATATACAAGTACTGTTTCATATCACAATGCCTGAGAAATAAGGCCCTTTCTCCCGGGAGATGAGAAAAGAATTTAATTTTTCCTTATCGGTCATCTGTTTTTCCACTGAATGCTATTACTTGCTGCCTGCGGTCGCTAGGCAACAGGAAATATTAATAGGACCTTTTATTAGCTAGGCTTTAGCAGTGGGGCACTAAAATGAGGAAGTGGAAAGCATGAATGTGTTACATAAATCTCCGTAAGAAATTCTGTGTTTGTGTTCTGAGTTATGGTTGTGATGGTTCATTTATGGGAGAGGGAGCGGCGCAAACGCTACATTAGCCTGGAAGGGACAATTTCAAAATAAATAATCACTTTTTTCCTTTCTAAATAAGTGCTTTCGAGTGTCGCTTCCATTCTACAGATCTAAAGAGACCATCAAACAGGCAGTGATTTCTGTTCAGCATCGATCAGTGAACATCATCAGTCTGAATCAACAGAAACACAAGTGCATCCCATCAGCGCACTGTAGTGAAGGGAGACACGTTCTATCGTTTCTGTGCAGATGCACTAATCCCTGAAAAAAACTCACATTTCAAATAAGGTCTTTGGGTGGAGAAATAGGTTTTCTTCATCACAACAAAAAGTACAAGCCTCGAGGAGGCAAATTTAAAGTCTATATTGGAAAAGCCGAACACATTAATTACAGCAGTTTGCTCAAGTTGGGAGGGAAGGAATAATAAAAGTGATTAAAACTTTCTAAACAGAATTTTTTGGGGGTTGCAACTAACGCATTTTTTTAACTATATCATTTTTAAATGTTTTAATTTTATTAGCCGACTTGTCAAACAGAAGGCTTCTAGATAGAGAATATTCACAAAATAAGTGTATTATTGATGACAATCTGACACAGTTTATTTTTTTTTTCTGCATTTTGATTTAATAATGCAGATGTCTTTTGTTGTATGTGGATTAGAGCTTGCTTTGTACAATCATCAAGACGATACCAATTTCAAATTGGTTTACAGCTGTGGCCAATACTGAAATCGATCATTTAAAATCTATAGCCAAGCCCACCTTTCACTTCAGTAAAAATAATGGGATGTAAACTAATTTGTTGCATTATTGTATAAAGATATGACCATCTTTTTAGCCTTCTATCTCTTCATCAGTCTGACAAATCTGATGCACAGAGGACAGACACATGGGCGCATTGGTGAAAATCAGCCAAGATCAGTCAATAACGATACAGTAACCGATATATTGCCCATCCCTAATCCAAATCCAACTACAAACATTGTTTTATAATCAGCGTCTTAGAACTGTTGCAGCTCATTCAAATCATTCTTTCATTTTTTTTTATTGTATTCAAATTGTTGTTAAACATTTGCATTTAGATCTAATGTCAGTTTTACACTTTTTCGCTTGCCTCCTTTCTGGAATATTGAACGGATGATCGACATGGAAATAAATAAAAAATCCTCTATTTCCACAACGACGTTTCTCCTATTTGCCCGTCCACGGTGAACATTGTGCTCCAAAACATGTTTCCGAAGCCTCCATCACAGGGAAACCCGTTCAAACCTCCCCTTTTTTACACTCTTATCATTAATTCATCCATGCTAGTCTGTGACAAGTTGAGTTGACATTGCGGCTCATATTTCATTCACACAGGCATGGGAGGAGAGCACCTGCCAGGAACGCTTAATGCCTCTCCAAGAACCAGCAGCAAACACAGGCATCCAGCCAAGTGAACATGACAGTCGGGGCGGGACTAATACTTCATAATTAACCCCAACAACTACATAAAGAGCGGCTGCTACTGTAGACGGCTCCACTGAGATTAGAATGAGTGAAGAGGGAAGAGTCTCCAAACAGCACGAATGAACCGAGCCTCGTTTCTTCCATTACAATTGTGATAAAACTGACAAGGAAAAACATGGTGGAAGTTGATATCAATTAGCTCATAAGAAAATAATAGAAATGTGCTTGAAGCTAACAGCGACTGAGATGCCATTAGCTGTCCTGTGCTGAGGACAGATCGAAGACAAAAGGGTTTTGTTGTTGTAGGATCTGGGAACCCAAAGTACCCAGTTTTTTCTGTCTTCACAAGAAGCAAAACTTGAATGACTTTTACATCATGTATTTTGTAAATAAATCCACAAATGTTCCCAATAAATGTATCTATATATTGGGACTTGAAGTGGCGTCAATTTTTGTGTGTAATCAGTTTAAATGATATTCTAAATAATGTCTTTCATCCTCCAAAATCAAACTCAACAGAGTACAAAAACATATTCTGTAAAGTATACATCGACAATGCATACATTATCTATTATATGATGGTTATGTACAGACATTGTTCAGGAAATATTCACCATGGAGAAAATGACCTTCAATCAAAAATGGCACAAATGGATTTCTTCAGTGGCCATACTGGCTAAGGCCCAATCCCATCAGATCTTTGAAGCTAAGCAGGACAGGGCCTGGTTAATACTTGGACGGGAGACCGCTGGAACACCAGGTGCCACCGTGGGGCGCTAGAGGGATTGTTGTTGTGTCCTAAGGTAAGACACTTCACCCACAGTGCCTGGTATAGATCATGTGATGGTGGCCAGAGGGGCTGATGGCGCAGATTGGCAGCCTTGCATCCGAAGAAGACAAAAACCTGTCATTTAAGCTTCAGGACAAACTCTCATCAAAAGACATCATTATTATATTCTTACTTCTGTAATATCATCATTTCCTGAAAAACTTTGGAGGTTTGGCGTTCTGCGGTGTGAAAATCAATGGTTACATTTATATAGTGCTTTTCTACCTTCAAAGTGCTTTACGTCAGTGGATCTGACTCTAACAAGGATGTTTATGTCAAGAGCGGGTTTCAAACTGCCAATCATCAAATCTACTGAGCTACTGCCGTCCCAGCTTTATTTGTGTCCAAAAATACCCTGAAATCTAAAAAATCAATCAATCAAGTAGTAGCTGTAATTACAATTGTAGAATAAATTCAAACCTTCCCTAATTTTTAGAGTTTTAAAATCCAATATCAACAAATCAGAGTCAAAATGTCGTTAATCTGTTTGTAAGTGCCATTTTAAGGTCTGATCGTTTTGTCGCAATGGGAGAACATTTTGAGAAAAGTGCCTTTGAAATTACAACGTCCCATATACATCTATAAATACAGTTGGATTAAATGACAACATAAAACATACTTAGGTGCAAATTGGTAACTGTAACTGTGATTTCCTTTGTGCCGAGAGTGCAAACGGACGCAAAAAAACACAACAAAAAAGTGTCTCGTCTCCACTCTTGACCCACACAGCGCTAATCGCAAACAGATGACATGTTCTTTAGTCTGCGGTTAATACCTACGTGCACGCCGCGTATCGCCTCCCCGTCTGATTATACATTCATCGTCTGTTCCATATTCACAACATCGCACCCGAGCCTGATGATGGCTAATACTGCATGCTTGAGTGGGGAACAAAAATGTAATCAAACCTAATTTATTCCTGTTGCCGTCACAGGTTGGATGGATTTGAGAGGCATTTAAACGGCACTATAATTGAATGAGGCTTTGCTGCTTCTGTAGAATTGCAGATGTGGTTGTTTTGGAGCAGGTGCGGCACTAAGATAAATGCATCCATAACATAAACGACGCTGTCAGGATGAAGACCAGATAAAAGATTGTTCCAAAATTGCACTCGAGTAAAAGTGGCGGTACTATGGAAGTACCGAATGTTGCTCTTAAGTAGATCGCATTGTTCCTTTATATATAAGACGGTTTAAATGCTGCGTGTGAACAAAAGTATTCTAAATGTGAAAATGAAGTGGAATGTAATGTTATTTTAATGGAGAAACTGGGATTAACCACAGAAAATGTATGAAAAATCAAGGTGGTTTTGTCAAAAGAAAACCACTCAGACGGACAAATATATTTACTATTATATTTTATATGATTTGTTTATTTAAAAATAGATTATGACAGACATTTTGCATATTTGACGAATGCAAAATACAGATACTGGACAAATGCTCCTTATCCTTTGTAAAAGAGAAACTGAAATTGCTGCTATTTTGTTATAAAGACTTAAAACCAATGGCGTTTCAATCAGATGTCAGTTAAATATTGTTAATTAAGTATTTTAAGTTCATCTTCATTTTGCCTCCACTTTTCTCCATTCTCAGATGATGACATAAGGGTCCGTCTCATATCAAACACTTTTTTGGATAATAATAACAACTGGAAATAAATGTTAAACGTACCAATTTTTTCCTCGGACTGACTGATGTAGCAAAAACAGTATAATAAAAAATAAAACAACTTGAAAAAGGATGTGTTACTGCAGAAACGTTTGCCGCTTAAGAGTCTAATAATTATTCAAATTATTATTCAGACTTTTTAACTGCATTCTTGTTTTCAGATGGTTATTCTCAAATGTTTAACCAAAAAGTGAAGCTTAACATATGATTTAGTGCAAATATAATGTACTGTAATGATCAAGATGAAAGCAGCACTGTGTATTCTTCATGTTTTTGTACAAAAGTAATATCATTTTGTTGTATTTTAGTAGTAATTTTAAGTAGCCGTTTAATAAAATAAAAACAAATAGATACATTTTAGTAATCCTAGTAAGTTAAATGCTTAAACATTCAAATAATGAAAAAGTTGACAAAACACTATCAGGACAATGAAACCGTTTTGGATGAAAGCAACATTTTTTTCAGTGATAGAGCGAAAGGTCGTATTGAAAAGGACCTTTTTAGGAAATGAAGAGAGCACAGTCAATTGTATCTTTGAGGTTTATGAAAGACAACAACAGAGAGGGAATAGCATGTACTACTCCCACAAATAACCTCTTTCATTTCACTAAATGCAAGTGAAAAATAATTATAATACTCCAGTTAGTTTGTTTTTTTTCCTTCGTTTTTTAAGGACACAAAGTGAAACTAGCAGTATGAGATATTCCAACATATATCATGGGGCTCATTTCAGGGGTCATAGGTCAATTACACAACCTACACGTTCAAATGCGGTCCATTTTAGTAGTTCAGGACACCGCGTTTGGTATTAAGGTTTTCTAGATCAATACAGATGACATCACTTACGTTCTTGACCATTCAGAAAGCACTTAGATGGCTCTGAGGTCAAAGAATAAATGGAATAAAAATTAATGGGAGGCAATGACAATTTTTGTACGTAATCGGTGTGTTATTTTACTTAAATCTATTATTATTATTTTTTCCTTTCAATACTTTGCTTAGAAATTTGGGCTAGAGCACTGTCCGTCAAATACATCACAGTCAATTAAAGCTGGAGCCAAACTGAGCTCAAAAACAACAAATTAAGACTTTTTTTTGCTGGATGAGAACCTTAAGGAAGCAACCGCCATCTGACAAAACATTCGACGAGAAACATTGTCAGATGAGAACTGTGTTAACGGAAATGCAGCCTGGGATAGTCACGGGCATTTGTTTCTCTGTCGTGGTTCAACATCAGAGTGGGGACGGTACAAAGTGGGCGGGGCTAACAGTTAATTCCGGAACATGTTCTTCTCCTATGGTTCAAGGGCCTTTAACGCATCGAGCGGGCTATTCTACTTTATTTTTAAGAAGCCCACAATTACGTTTGAATATTTTCTGCACAATGAGCTGCAAAAATGTTGTGCAGCCTACTGTGCAATAGAAGTAAGTTAATCCATCAAATCCAGCTCCCTACTTGAAATCGTCTCTGTGCAATTTGATCCCTCATATAGATTCAACGATGACTGAAGCATGTACCGAGCATCAAAACCCTAACTCCTAAACCCTACTGCACGTCTTCCATTTCCGCTGTACGGGCGTTGAATACAGTGAGCTGAGGCGCGCACTGACAGTCCCAAAATTCTGACCAAATAAACTGTTCCTAAACCAAACCTGAACACTAATCTGCTTGTGTGTGCGCGTGGATTTGACAATAGCTTCCCCTGTGGCTGATGACAAGGCAGCGCTGAGGAGAAGTGCTTTCCCCAGCGTCAGGAGGTGTGTTCTTTCCATAGCAACAAGGATCGGATGTGTGGGTCAGCAAAATGTGTATGGGCCGGATCCAAATTTAACCGAACCAAGATTGGCCCGCGAGCCTTGAGTTGAAAAGTGTTGGCACGGAGAAATGCAACGAACCTTGCAGTGAAATAGTATCTACACAATAAAAGCTTTTTATTACCTTGCCAGTTCCAATTTTTTATATTATAGAGATTTAGAAGTAGAGTAAGAGGGTTAAAAACATTATGTTATAGAGGTTTAAAATGTACAGTAAGAAGGTTAAAAACATTATATTATAGCGGTTTAAAATGTACTGTAAGAAGGTTAAAAACATTATATTATAGCGGTTTAAAAAGTACAGTAAGAAGGTTAAAAACATTATATTATAGAGGTTTAAAATGTACTGTAAGAAGGTTAAAAACATTATATTATAGAGGTTTAAAAAATACAGTAGGAAGGTTAAAAACATTATATTATAGAGGTTTAAAAAGTACAGTAAGAAGGTTAAAATATTTTATTATAGCGGTTTAAATTGTACAGTAAGAATGTTAAAATATTATATTATAGAGGTTTAAAAAGTACATTACGAAGGTTAAAAACATTATATTATAGCGGTTTAAAATGTACAGTAAGAAGGTTAAAAACATTATATTATAGAGGTTTAAAAAGTATATTAAGAAGGTTAAAAACATTATATTATAGCGGTTTAAAATGTACAGTAAGAAGGTTAAAAACATTATATTATAGCGGTTTAAAAGGTTAAACACATTATATTATAGCGGTTTAAAATGTACAGTAAGAAGGTTAAAAACATTATATTATAGCGGTTTAAAATGTACAGTAAGAAGGTTAAAAACATTATATTATAGAGGTTTAAAATGTACAGTAAGAAGGTTAAAAACATTATATTATAGAGGTTTAAAATGTACAGTAAGAAGGTTAAAAACATTTTACTATTTCACGCTACTGCATTATTTCTCTAACATCTATTAAGAAAGCCATGAGAGAATGAACAGTGGTTTCATTGTGATGAAGAGTAAGCTTTTCCCCTCGTCCGTGCCCCCCTCACTCTCTCACTGCCCCGCTCACGTCGCCAATCTGCCTGATGAAAACAGATCTCAGAGCCGGCCCACAATACGCCTGATGCAGGAAAGATGAACCCTAATGGATTTTTTTTTTCTTCCTTTTTTCAACTTGTTCGAGATTGAATATAAGGCCTGACCTCCAGATATAGTGGATCCAATTCACAGACACATGTTTATATGCAAGACAACACGGACATTGCACAACAACGAGGAGTAAACAAAGCATCATTCAAAATATCAGAAAATATTCAAGTTAAGGTTACACAAGAACTGATTATGAAAGTGGAAGAAATGTTTCTCGCCTCCAACTTTCATTGCATTAGAATTGTGTATTAGGTGAAATGGAGTGAAAAGTCATGATAATATTGCATTTAAAGGTCGCCCTTTATGCCTCTATGCCTTTGGGTTATTTGGGTCTGTATTAGTTTAATATAAACTCCACAAAGTTAGATGCCACTGATAATGCTATAAAGCATTAAAGCATTATTGGTTGAATAATACATTTATTATTTTTCAAAGGAAATTGAAACTGTGGTAATTCTGTGAATTTTGAAAAAACACGTCTAGGATATTAAAGAATAAATGAAGTATTATATTTATTACTGGTGTATTAATTGTCAACGTGCTGAAATTAATCCAAGAATGTTAACTGTGGCTGGTCAGATCAATGCCCCTGGACATTTGAACTGGGTCCTCATCTAATTAAAGCCAGCTTTAAACCTTGTTACAACAGTGTTTCCTCATCCTTAGTTTCTTCCTGCATGTTTGAGTAATCCTGTATTGTCCTGATGCTCTACTGCTCAGAAAACTTCAGTTTTCACCAACCCCCTATCCCCGCCCACGCTAGGTCTTATGGGAAAAAATAATAATAATATAATAATGAATAGTAATAATTCAAAAATTAATCATGTCATTCCTTAACATATACGGTAGTAATAAGAGGGAAATCACATTGTACCCATTCATTCCCAAATGCGTACTTCATCACCCACAGTATTTTGCGCGTGCTACTTCCTTAGCACACATTACAACGCTAACACCTTGATCACCCATTTGAACCGCCACATCACACGCTACAGCTACAGCAGCACTGTAAATACTAGTCCTTTTTACAGTAACACAGTGATTCAGTGAGGCCAGGCCAAACCGCGCATTTCTCAGCGGTCTAAAATTAGCCCTTGTTACTTATCTATCCGTGTCAAGTGAGGTATTCATAATGATAGCATCGGTGTTTGAACTGTGGAGCTTGCTTAATTGCTATGCTCAACAGACTGTGTCAAGGTGAGCCCAGTGTTAATAGACACTCCATTCACAGCACAAATGAAGCGCCCGCCACGCTTTGCTAGCTCCGACTGGCAGCCTATTTGATTTTGCAGTTTCTCCCTTTGCTTTGTATGTATGCGGCTTTTCACTGCCAAAGATGAAGCAGAACGCTGAATGAGACCTGAGGTGTTTTTTGAAAAGAAACTCTCTGACGTACTTAAAGGTGCCATAACATGCTTTTTTTCATGTTTCGTAGTCTATCCTAAGTGTATAATTGATAATAATAAGGGTTGTGCAACACCCATAACATAATAGTTAAGAAATATCACCCAGACCTTGGACCCCCTCACCAACCCGGAAATGCAAACGGCTTGGTTTGATATTCGCCCCCACCCTTGCGAAGAGCGATCTGGCTCCCCCGCCCAACCCATGACGTAGTCTCAGAGCGCGTGTGTGCCCCGCCCACCCGTGACGTAGCCCCACAGCTGTCTGCTCCGCGCTGCGCCGCTCTGGCCGATTGTCAAATCTCAGAAGCGAAACAAGGCTAGTACTTGGATGGGAGAGCACTTCACCCACATTGCTTCACCCACATTGCTTTACCCACATTGCTTCACCCACATTGCCTCACCCACATTGCTTCACCCACATTGCTTCACCCACATTGCCTCACCCACATTGCTTCACCCACATTGCCTCACCCACATTGCCTTGTATGAATGTAGAGAGGGAGTGATTGGTGGTCAGATACATCTACCAATGCATTGCAGACCCTTTAGAACAACACTCCACAGCCATTATCAATGATTGTCTGGCATTTGTGATTGGCTGTTTTATTTTATTACTTGTAGTTTAAGCTAAAACAAATGCCTTGCAAGCACTGGGGGAGGAGAATAGTGTAAAAAAATATGAGATGAGTTCAGATAAGATAACCTTTTATATAAACAAACAAATATGAATATGAAAGTAATATGACTGAATAAAACAGGTCAGGAGGTGTAGATAAGTAATCAACAAACAATCAGTCAACTCTCTGATCAGATGGCCACTCTCCACTATTACTATTATGACACAACACAGGAAAAACAGAACTAGTTCATGTCTTTGTAGCAGTCAACATGTTTTGTTCACTTATCGAATGCATACTGAGCATCCTAGTTGTTCACTATGACGTTTATAAGCGCTGTTATCAATTTTCTGAGGCCAGAGCGAGTTTTTCTGTCACGGTGAAGCTAACAAACATTAGCATGCTAACAGCGTACTTTCGGCTTCGCAAAGAATAAAATGCTGTTATTAGATGCAGTGAAAGCTCTGTGGTCTCATTTTGACCCGAATAAGATGCTTTTACAATATGTTTGTGTTGGGGAAAATCAAGGTTGAGACGTCCTTATTTCCCAGTAACGGTCCCAGTTTTGAGCCCTGTGTCCTATGTCCCAGCAAAGGTATCCAAAAACCATTGATTTGTCACAGTTTTAAACAGGACATGTCCCACTTTGAGGCCCTCCAACAGTGAAGAGGGGGATATAATGTTGTTTCTCCAACCAAAATATAGAACATCTGGCTTTAGAATAACCAGACCATAATAAATGTGAGCCGTGAAAGAGGTGTGAATGAGCCATGAATGGACTGAGTCAGATTTTATAATTACCCCCATCCCAATAATTACCAACCGTAGATGTAAAATATAATGTAATCCAGATCATGAATAAACGCAGTTACTTTTTCCTCTACACATTTCTACATATTTATAATCATACTACATACAAGCAGCGCGGGCCTCACTAGGAGTAACAAATATGCCCTTCACAAAGTCATGGAGCATCCAATCAGAATATGTCTCCACGGTAAAGGTCATGACCAAAATATGAAATGTATATGAAGACAAATGACACGGCAGTGCAATCTCTCAGCCTCCAGTCCCACATTCTACATTATATATGGCCTCTTTATGTTTCCGATCTTTATCAAACTTGATTTTCCGTGGCTGTTTATCTTCTGTTTATGACCAGCAGCACAATGCCCAGCGCTTGACCTTGATGCCTCTGTGTGGATTCAAATATATACAAGTGTTCTTATACAAGTGTAATTTGTGTTCATTTCTGTGGACAAAACAATCTCCTGATATGTCACCGCACATAACATTTTTTGAATACTTTTGGGGTATTTTTCTGATGTTTTTTGTAGACATTAAAATAGCATTGCCCTAAGCAGTGGCTATGTTTACATGTGCAGCAAAATCTTAATTCTTGTCCTTTAAGATTATTTAAATGACAATATCTGATGTAAGTAATCTGAGGGGACACAATTAGAAGCAGATTCTTCCTGTTTACATGTCACTTAGATAATTCGTTTAACTCCAAAAATATGATGCTAATCTGACTTTGAGTGTGCATGTATCCACAGCCAATGTTAAGCTAGAAACAAGAGTTTGAAATAGGCTCTGAAGGATAAAACAGAACACCTGACACATGGATCAGTCCAATGAGCTGCAGGTGGAGTGGGTTTGACACAAAACAATGAAGACATGGTCTAAACGTGTCAAAAAGTGATGCCTATTCCTAAAAATGTGAGTCGGTATCAATATATCGATACTCCAGATTCAACTAAATCTAACGCTATACTGCTACCTTTTGTTTTTAATATGGATTGCACACATTGTGATTTTCAGAACATTCTAGAATTAATATAGAATAAATATAGTATGTATCCCTGCCAATACATTAAACAATATGCTGGCTAGAAGTCAATGACAGTGTAAGATATACAACCAAAGACAAGTTAAAGGTGCACTATGTAACATTTCTGGTGGAGAGTCAGTCATACAATTGTGCAATTACTGTGAAATTCATGTGCAATCCATGTGCTGTCGTGACACATATTCATGTGCAATTACTGTCGTGATCACATGCAATGGTATTTATGTATTTATTTATTTATTTGTCTATGGGAGTTTTTATTTATTTATAGGAGATCTTCTACTGAAAGTGTTTTTCAGACTTCCTATAAGTGATCTGTTCTTCTGTATCTACCTCTGTATCTACCTGCGTTGCACCAATGAAATTTCCCCATGTGGGACAATAAAGGAATATCTTATCTTATCTTATCTTATCTTATCTTATACTGTGGAACAACAGTGGCTCAGGTAGATTGGTCACCTTTAAAGAGGAAGGTTATGAATATTGTTGTGTCCTTGGGCAAGCTACCAGCCTCACCTTGACTCTGCATGGTTCCTACACACGCATTCTGATATGATTATTGCAATATATATATATATGTTATGGAATAAAACAGCTTTAAAAAGATGAATGAACTACACTGAATTTCTTGGTTTTTATAAAAGAGAATACTTTACAACATGAAAATATATATCATTCTCTCCCACGCAGTACCTACAGGGTTCAGTAAAGGACTGCAACTAAATGAAATATATTCAAAGCACTGGATTATAGTATGTCTTTGAACATGTAAATCAGCTTAACATTAGACCAGTGAGAGTATTCCTATTGTACGTAAAGCCTAGGACCATTGCCACCTATACATTATCATATATAATTTTGTCGTCATGGAAACCTGTGCTAATGCTCCTCTTTGAATGCAATTATGGTGTGGAAATGCTAATTCACAGAGGAGCTATGTTGCAGTGCTGAGGGAGTAATCAGGCAGTATTCATGTCTGAGGCCTGACAGCTTGACCGATGCATGCTGTCGAGGCTGATGTGATGCTGATGGATTTACCCACAATCCCTTTCTCTATGCATCAGAGCTGACATGGCGACCGCTGAACAATCACTCAGTGCAATTATTAGCCCGCTGCCATTTGAGTCCACTGTTACATTTAGCTTAGAGGTTCAGGTTTATTTGTTTCTCCAATATTAATTTTAAGGATATAGGTCTAAAAAATGTATACTGTAGTTTAATGCATTGGTGATAATACATATATTTATTCTATATTCATACTGAAGTCTGAAAATCCACAGTCAAAAATGAATGGTAACAGTATACTATTAGATTTAGTTGAATAACGCTCTTGAAATATGAACTCACTGACAGCTGTGTCTTCCTCATAATATTTACATCACGGCTTATAACCTTGTATCTGCAGTGACATATCAGAAGATTGTTTTGTCCTCAGTAATGAAAACAAATTACATTTGTATTAGAAAAGCTTTATTAGAATACACACTGGCATCAAGGTCAAGCTCTGTGTGTTGTGATGCTGACAGATATATGGACACATAATGTTTGGGAACATTAACAGTATTATGACATTGTTCCCTCATCAAAATATGTTATATTGTATTTAAGCTTCATTCACGCCCGTTTCATAAATCCTGTTTACGAGATCCTCTCCCTCTGAGCCTCAAAAATACTCAGAAGTGTGACGTCAAAGGTAGAAATACAGAGGTCTCTTCATGTGCTGTTAAAGTCATCATAAATCAGACTTCTCCTGAGGATCATTCAACAATACAGATAATGCAGAATATGTGCTGTTTGTGTGTTACTAATATACAAGATACATTTATGCATCTCTCGTCTGGAAATCACAATACCCTATAATCCGTAATATCTGTATACTGGCTCCTGGTTGCAAACTAAACCTTGAATGTGACTCTGAAAACACCCCTCCTCCTCCTCCGCAGCCCTGTGTGGCCCCAGCCTGGGCAGGGTGCTAACTACTGAGCTACAGGGGAAATCACTTTGGTACTCACCGAGTGCATCTGGCTGGAAACGAGGTGTCCGTCCTGGGCCAGCATGTTGGACATCATGAGGGTGGGCAGCTCGGGGTAGGAGTAGGGGTTGAGGAGTCCGTTGTGGGGGAGGGAGTGGCACAGGTATCCCGCAGAGTCGTGCTCCATCAGGTGCAGAAGGTGGGGCTCAGGGTGGTTGGGCGGGGTGATGGGCGGTATCTCGTAGTCCTCGTCTCCGTTGCCCCCACTGTTTGTCCCGCCCCCTCCACTTCCTCCTCCACTCTGGCCTGTGTAGTTCTGTGGGGAACAAGAAGGAAAACATCTTTGTTTATTCAGAGTATACGGAAAAGATCAGCATTTTAAAGAAATTAAAAAGGAATGTTTTGAACAAAATATTCTCTTTCCACTGGGTAAAGATACTTTCAGCATTTGAAGGGAAGCTGTCATCTTCATTTTCATTTAGAAGAGCCTACTGTTCAACAACTTAAAACAAATGCATATTTTAGGATTTATACTGCACCAAATGCAGATACAAAGACAATTAAAGCCGCAAGCGGCATCCAACGGCCCTCGCGGGCCGCCGGCCTTCCGACTCTGCGCTTTCGACTTGATAAAGATGGCGCCCTTATTGTGTGTTGAATAAAAAAAGAACTTGACAGACGGCGACACATTGGACATGGCCAATCCAGTGCAAATCAACACAAGTGTCAGTCAAATTTGCTGCTCCGCCGCACAGAGACCGTAGCACTTGGAATATAAATATGGATAACTTTTGATGCTCCGCTTGTGTAGATGATATTTCCCAAAGTAAAGCTTGATCGAGCTATTGCCCACGGAGGAGTTTGTTAAAGTGTGAAGCGTAAATGTGAACATTTCAAAGATTTGGCGTTTTCCCATTTGTGACAGTATATTTGCAGCTCCACGGCACAGAGACCGTACCACTTAATATCAAAATATGACTAATTTTTTATGCCCCGTTTGTGTAGATGATTTCCCCCAAATATGAGCTTGATCGGGCTTTCGCACTAGGAGGAGTTTGTTAAAGTGTGAAGCATAAAAATGTGGTCATTTTAGAGATTTCGCTGTTTTCCCATTTCTGACATATATTTGCGGGTCCGCCACACAGAGACCGTAGCACTTAGAATCAAAATATGGATAACTTTTGATGCCTCGCTTGTGTAGATGATTTTCCCCAAATATGAGTTTGATCAGACAATCACCCTAGGAGGAGTTCGTTAAAGTGTGAAGCGTAAAAATGTGGTGATTTGAGCAATTTCGCGATTTTCCCATAAGGATATCATGGGATGTTTCTGTCATCGTTACGGTTACGCCGTACAAAATATGACTTTGGCTCTCATACTTTTATGATCAGGATGGCAAATTAGAATTTTGTGCAAAATATAATGTCATTTGGAAAAACTCTATTGTTTATAGGCCACTCTGAAGGCCAAATAGTCAGAATTCAGGGAAAAGTTTGCGGCTCCGTCGCACAGAGACCGTAAAAGTTATCCTTAAAATTTGGATAACTTTAGATGCCCCACTTGTCTAGGGGACGTACACCGATTTTGAGGTCGGTGGGCAAAACGCACTAGGAGGAGTTCGTTAAAGTGTGAAACAGAAAAATGTGGATATTCGAGAGATTTAGCAATTTTCCCATAGGGATAACATGGGAGGTTTCCGTCATGGCTACGGCTACGCCGTAAAAATTAAGGCATAAGTTTGATTGGCCTTTTGCTCGGGACCCCAAAATAGAATTTTGGGCAAAGTTTAGAACATTTGTGTAAAACCAGTTTTTGTCCATCAATGTTCACTCAAAGGCAACTCTGTAGGGGGCGCTATCGCGCCCATTTAAATTTTGTCATGCTAAACTGGTCCAAACTTGAAAGTTTAACAACTGATTCAAATTTGGTCCTAATCGGACTCGTTTTGATCAAATGGGAGCAATTTTTAGATCTGCAATATTCCAAAATAAGTTGTCCAACTTTGCGGCTGCGCCGCACACAGACCGGTAAAGGTATCTCAAAAAATTGGATAACTTTAGATGCCCCACTTGTCCAGAGGACGTACGCCGATTTTGAAGTCGGTGGGCAAAACGCCCTAGGAGGAGTTCGTCAAAGTTTGACGTGAACAAAATGGCTAACACAGCGTGTTTTCATTTTCAAAGGAAGATGGCGGCCATAGGGTAAGTCTGGGGGCGTGGCCACAATATAATTTTTTTTTTGTCCTCACGAGAGGAATGCGTGTCCCGAATTTCGTAGCTTTACGCCAAAGTTGACCTCGGGGCGTCTCCCATAGGCGCAATGTATTTTGACTTTTGTCGGTGGTGCTGTCGCGCCATTTTTTAACGAAAAAAAAAATGGCCCAGAAAAAACACAATTTTTCGCCGATTCTGAATTTTGGGCAAAGTTTGGTGAGTTTTTGAGCATGTTCAGGGGGTCAAATTAGAGCTCAAAAAGCAGAAGAACAAGAAAAATAATAAAAATAAAAATAATAATATTTTTAGCAAAAACAATATAGCCGTTTCCACTATAACAACAAAATATACATCGTTTGAAAGCTCTAAGCCTTCCCGATGCCGTCATGGGGTGGAATCATCATTACGAGCGCTTACGCGCTCGTCACTCCCTATTCCGTCGGGATGCCCCGCCCACTCCCCATAGACTTCCATTGATTTGAGCAGATACAAGCATGACCCATGCCTGCGGCATGGATTTTTGCGTACGGGACGATGCCAAGAGGGTTTTTGGAGGAATGCAGCGCTTTGTTAAAGTGTGAATGGGCTACGCCCATTCACTCATTGTTGACTATTTCTGTCATAGCAGGAGTAAGTATGCATGATCCATGCCTTCGGCATGGGCTAGTTCACTGTACTTGCCAGGGGCGACGGGGTACCAAACATGCGGGCTGCGCCCGCATGTTTGGTCAGACAGTTGCAACGCTGCCTTCGGCAGCGTTGCGGGAGCAATAGGCCCTCCGCCCTGCTGGGGCTCGGGCCTAAATATTTCCGAGAATGCTAAAGGTGGTTGTGAGCTAACTGCTACCACCATGCTAGCGCTGCCTGCTGTACTTTAACATCAACAGAACAATCTGTTTCTGGGGTAACACTATGTCAGCAACCTCCATTAAGAATTAGATATGGTAAAAATACACATTATTTCCCAAGAAATGTCGTTAAAAAGTTGTGTTTCTCATTGAATCCGCTGAGAGTTTTCACTGACGCAGCGACGCATTGTTGAATGTTGATTGTGTTATTTATTTGTGTTTTTTTTTATTCAAAGTATTGAGCTATCATTTCAACAATGCTTTTACTTGAGATGAGCTTTTGAACTCCCTAAGATTGACTGATTGATTTGCATTTTTATAATTTGCTTCTTTTTTAATTAATTAATATATATATTAATATATATATATTTTTTTTTTTATTTAAAATTTGAACAATATTTTTGAATAGTTATTTTGGAAGAAATGGTCAAGTCAAGGCCAGATAAACAAAAAACAAAGCAAAAAGTTGTATAATTCAAGTACTAATATTTGATCCCTTGGTCAAAAAATAAGAATATTTTAGAATTTTTGACAAATTTGCTCGGTTTAATTATGTATTGAGTGCAATGTTTCAATAGCAGCAACACAAATAGATTAAACTTAACTACACATGCGCATTAGACATTTTAATTTGTTTTTTTTATCACCATTCCATTATATCTATTCAGAGAGCACATTATTTCATTTGAATTTGTCATCAATAAACTACATTCCCTTGTCCTGAATGTATCACCATCAGTGCAGTGCAAACCAGTATGTGACCACTGCTAAATGGATCAAACGCATTCTCGCTCTAGTCTCTAGGGATTTGCATTACAAATATAGACTGGATAAAAACGATATTAACATCTTGTCACGGACGCAGCCCAGTTTCCTGTAAAAACGCTGGGTAAAGTGCGTGCGATTTGTTATTTTGTCAGAACAGGTGTAATTTAGTTTCAGATCGTGAACGTCTCATTTTCGGGGACAAAAGCTTCAGCAAATGGTAATAAAGAAGAGCAACATTGTGTGTAGTTTTGCTCTGTCAGCCTAGCACAGTAGCTCCAATCAGATCAGAGCAAAGAGAAAAGAAAGACAGCAGACAAATTCGACGGGGAATGAAAAGCAATCTTGCGAGCGCCCGGACCAAAATGACTCCTGTTGTAATGACTGAGCCAAATTAATCATCACAAATAATATTCTTGTGTCAGCCATTCAACGGTTTTTAATAGAATTTTTGTGATTCATGACTGGCAGTATACATCAAACAGTCAGTTCTGCAACATTTCTGAAATCAATTCAATATCATCTTTGTGTAGGCTGTCATCCACGGGAGCGAAATGGTCATTTATCTCTCGAATAGATACTTGGAGAAAATAAGGGGCATTGGTTTGGAAGGAAAAGAAAGGGAAGGAGAATGGGAGAGAGGCTGCAGTGGGCATCTGTCAAAGTTATGCCTTTTTCACTATAGATCTGAGCAAGGTCCAAGCTGTATATTTTCCCACAGTACTTGATATTTTAAAGGGCACATATTCTGAGTTATGTGCATTCTTATTGGCCTTTGAACTTGGTCTTGAGTACCTTTGTTCTGGCATTTCATGTTTTAGAACCTAAACATTGCCCATCTAGCTTTTAGTGTCATGCCTGTGCTCCCTCATCACAGCATCGTCTGGCAAACAGTGAGATTTACCGTGGGAGAAAAAAGCTAGTTAGCTATTTTATGTACGGAAATCAGCCAGTGAATGTTAGCACAGAATTGTATGTTAAAGGGAACGGAAAAAACCTACAGATTTCCACCTTTCACGTCAGAATCGAGGGGCAGTTGAAACAAGTATTTTCTAATTACCCAGTAAACAGGTGAAATTCAGCTAAAAACAACTACAATTATGTTTTTGATGAGGTAAGCATTTTATATTATGGTTAAAAGTTCAAAATATCAATGGTGCATAATACATATCTCTTAAAAAGGACTAAAGTGCAATTGTTTTTCACTTCTCTTTTTGTAAAACTAAATGTCATAAGGTCAGTGTGCATTATAGTTATAGTTATGAGTTTGATGGTATTTAAGCAACTTCTGAAGCCATTGCTGCCCTGGGGCTGGTTAGCGGAAGTGTGGCAGCCAAATTCGGACAATTAACATACTGTCTCTACACCGGCATGGCGTTTGCAGTGTCGTGCCCAAGGACACAACAACGGATCCACAATCAAACCACCTGAACTCTGAATCACTGCCACCACAAAAAATGACTTATCAAAATAACCAATGGCCAGTGGTGGAAGAAGTAGACTACTCAACTTAGTTACTTAAGTAAAAGTACAGGTGCAGAAGCAAAACATGTACTCAAGTAAAAAAAAGCACATACAATATCTACTTAAGAAAAAGTATTAAAGTACTATTACTTTAAGAGTATAAAAGTATGCACTGATTTTTCAATATTTTTTGCACGTAATTTTGTTTTCCCAAAGCTCGAAGTTATGTTTAATGTCAGCATGAATGTGCAAAAAGTAAACCCTCAACCCTTATGAAAAGTACTTCTATTCAGTCCAGTTAAAACATGTGGTGAAATAGAAAGACACTTGTCCTCAAAGTAATGAAGTAAAAGGAACAATTTCCACTGAAAAAAAAAACACTAAAAGTCAAGTACAAATACCTAATAATGTTATTTAAGTACCAATGACACACAATTTACATGCATAACACTTTACACTTGTACAACCCTTAATAATAAAGTATGCAACAAATAGGTTTTTAAGAATGATTCAAGCTTTGTAACTACTTAATTAATACTCCTAACCCATTAATTAAGTAGTAGTAGTAGTAAGTATTCTTTGTTTATCATGGATTAAGTCTTTGTCCATGTTTTATAAAGACAAATTTTGGGTGTAGTTAAAGCAAAGTGGTATCACCAAAAACAAACATTACATTTGTGTTTTCCTTTTTTGCACCTACCTATTTCCCTGTTAGCCTAAAACCGGCAACAACAAGAGCATATTGAGAGTGATTATAGTAACAAGATGCTTAATAACCACTTAAATTGAGAAAGTAAAAGGATGTCAACTTCCCCCTTCAGCAGTAACAACCAAACTCGAATAAAGATGAGAAGAAATTAGACCAAACGTGATTGTCTCAGCGCCTGTAAAGCGGCTAATATAATGTTCTCCTGGCCTTTGAAGACAGATGCTTTTGTAAACCGTTGGGGATAGTGTCATTGTTTGGTCTGGTGGAGAAGAAAAGCAATGTTTCCTCAAATTCAATTTCCCTCATAATTGTTGGAAGGAAACTGGGTGTCCCTCTGTAAACACGGGGCCATTGTGTGGAGTGAGAGGCAGCGCTTGGAGCTTGAAACCTTTAAATTATCACCACTCATCAGTTTTCTCCACAGCTCAAGGGGAAATGACAACTGCATGAGATCAATCTGTCATTGAAGCACACTTGTTTAACTTCTGAGCGATGGTCACAGTTGTATCAGTGATTTATTTGCATGTTGCACACACACGCGATTCAATAATATATATGTTCTGGCTCTGATTGACTTAACTGTAACTATTGTGCTTTTAGATTTGGTATGATTTATGAGTGACGAAGATATTGAGCTTATTTTGTCCAAACTCTGTGCTTCATGATGGCCTGAATTCTCCGTGTTCTGTTGTGTGATCTATTTCCAGGTATGACCCTTTGCTTGGCGTCTCTCCCTACTCTTCATCCCACTTCTTATCAATAATAGTCCAACAAATAATACACGTACAAAAATGACATCAATTAATACATTGCCAAAAATGCAGAGAAAAAGTGCATGAATTGATGAAAACTGGATTCAACAGTGTTAATAATGTTGAACGCTATGTTGTTTCTGTGCACCGTAACACCAAGCAAGTATTAAGCCTATAATGTAAAATGATAATGTAAAATGATAGATTTTGGTGTACATTAACAAATAGTAACGACAAAAAAAGCATTGCAATATTTGAAACCTACAGTGTATCCCTGTTAAAATGTGCACTATGTACCATCATGCTCTGGTACTATATATGCTATAGTACTCTACCAAGTGCTCTGTTTGAATTATATGGTATTATTCAAACAGGGCACTTTGCTCTCAAAATGCTGGCCTTCTGGTGGTCCCAAGAGTCTCTAAAAGCACAGTAGGAGGGAGAGCGTTTAGCTCCCAAGCTCCAGTGTTATGGAATCAGCTCCTGTCCACGTTATAGAGGCCGACACATTCTCTTCATGTAAGACCAGGCTTGAAATGTTTCTCTCTGAAATCGCTTATGGTCAGTTTACGCCAGTTCGAACCACAAATAAAAACCTACAGTTTCCCAGCTACTTGAGCACTATAATCTTCTTCTTCCTACTTTTCCCCTCGACACTATTCAATATATGGTGTGTCTGAGTCTGTATATTGCATGTTTTTCTCCTTCTTCCACTCCTGTTGGAGAGTGATACTGTTTTAGACTCTGCCGATGCTGACCTATAGATCCTATAGAACAACTCCTCAACTGCCTGGAGGAACGCTCTCTACTCCAGGTGAACTGCTCCTCATCTGCCTGGATGAACTTGCTGAACCTTTTCCCTCCTAAGTGGTTCTGCCTCCACAGTCTATCTGCAAATGGAAGCGCTGTTGGGATTTTGAGTGTTAAAAAAAAAAAAGTCTCTATGGAAATGTTATTGTTTTCATTCTGTCATTCATTCATTTTCTACCGCTTGTTCCCTTTCGGGGTCGCGGGTGACTGCGCCTATCCTAGTGACTTTGGGCCTTAGGCGGGGTACAGCCTGGACAGGGGCCAGCTTGTCACAGGGTTAAACACAAAGACATAGACACAAAGACAAATATTCACTGTCATTTATTCAGTAGGGCCAATTTGGCAATTTAGCTAACACATGCATGTCTTTGGACAAAAATGTTCCGCAGTATAGCATTAAGCGTATCTATCTTCATGGAGGCAATCGTGTGACACCCCCAAGCCAAGGTACAGGTCAGATCTGTGAAGAGACGACCCCACCTGTTGTAAGAATGCAAGTTTTTCCATTTTTTTCCTTCAAAATTTGAGCAATAAAACATGCTCAAGATGTTCAACAAGCAGGTGTTGGACCCTCAACCAGAAAAGATATATAGTGCACCTTTAAGTACACAGACTCAAGGGCAAAGGCTTCAAATGTGATTGTTTTGTCAGCGCAAATACAACAGTGACACCTCTGTATGTAATTCCAAATAAGAGTCCTTGTCCCGAACAGAGCACGACTCATGAGGGATGAAGAGTGAGAAGATGTCATGTGTGGGATTACATTGAAGGCCCATCCAGCGCCCTTGATGATAAAATGTAAATATCAAGGACGCTCCCAGTCAGATTGTGGCAAGATAAATTATTCATAGTGCTATTCAGAATGAGATTGCATGCTCTGAAGCACATGTACACACAGGATAATGTACACTGGCTCTTTTTAAAGTAAAATCCAAACAATGGCT
This sequence comes from Eucyclogobius newberryi, assembly GCF_026437365.1. Taxonomy (NCBI): domain Eukaryota; kingdom Metazoa; phylum Chordata; class Actinopteri; order Gobiiformes; family Gobiidae; genus Eucyclogobius; species Eucyclogobius newberryi. The sequence goes on along the minus strand of NW_027315823.1, from coordinate 28,795,756 downwards.
ATGTATTTTGAGGATGGCAGTATGGCATTTCAAACATGTGCATTTATTTGGTTCCAAGGTGGTTCATGATTAGCCACTAGTTTGATTTCTGAGGATACGTTTTTGTACTGCTACTCCATACAGATTGCGATAATTTGCTGCATGTCATTGCCCACTCTCACCCCCATTTCGTGCTATACCTGTCCTGTCAAATAAAGCCTACGGGCCAAAGAAAAAAAAAATGAAAAAAACTTCCTTATGTCTGAAATTTCCTTTTTGTTAGCATTTGTGCTACCTTTTAGCTATATTTGGGCGGCAGCTCCGTGGATAACGACATTTTTCTGACTCGATTATTGTCGGTTCAATCCCCTCCACCAGCTGTGCAAGACTCTTCTGACAATAGGTATAATTCCGCTTGCTGTACCAATTTAATTCATTAAGTGAAATAACAATTCACATAACCAATACAACTTTATTTGTGTTGTCTAGCTAGCACATTACTACCAACACAAGGTCTGCAAAGTGCAAAGTAATCACACAAAATCATACAAATTGCATAAAAGAGCATATTACATACGAACAATAAATAATTAAAAAGTCAATACAAAATGCAAAAACATCAAATTAGCAATAGCAAGGCCCACAAATTAATAAAAATAACCATCGAGTACCGCTTTAAATGTGTACTGTGTAACTACGTGCTTGCCATACGTATGCCTCTGCTTTGAATATATTCCAGAGTGTGGCATTAAATGTATCCGTCTCTTTTGAAAAAGATACAGGTCAAATCTCATAGAAAAAAACATCTTCTACATGGTATTTTTGAGCAATAAGAACAGCTGTCATTAAATAAAAGCTGCATAGATGTGTTTAATGCCAGGCAATGAAATATCACAGGCAATTAGGGTTGTCACAATATAAAAATGTAGTGTTGTGCTTATTGTGAAAGAGAAAGAATAAATATATTACATGAGTTAATTATTAGCACAATTACAGAGCAAAGAACAGTGACAACACAAAATAAAGTGAATTTGACAAAAACAGCCAGATAAAACAGCACTTTATTTAAATTGGACTATACATTTCATTAAAGAGACTCTTCTAAAATTATCATGATTGTTATTTTCCTAACACGGTGCACGGTGGCAAAGGCGGTTAGCGCTCTTGCCTCCCAAGAAGGAGATCGTGGGTTCGATTCCCGGACCAGACCAACATCACATGATCTCTCTGGGTGGAGTCTGCATGTTCTCCCCGTGTTACCGTGGGTTCTCTCCGGGTTCTCCGGCTTCCTCCCACCGTCCAAAGACATGCATGTGTGAGGCAAAATTGGTGACTCTAAATTGGCCCTAGTGAATGAATGTGAGCGTGAACTGTCTGTAATGTCTATGTCTCTGTGTTGGCCCTGCGACAAGTTGGCCACTGTCCAGGGTGTACCCCGCCTAAGGCCCGAAGTCACTGGGATAGGCTCCAGTCACCCGCGACCCCGAAAGGGAACAAGCGGTAGAAAATGGATGGATGGATGGATGGATGTTATTTTCCTTAGTTCTTATAATTATATTGTGACCTGAATAATCCTAATCATCAGTTAACCAAAAAAAATGGAAATATACCCTCCAACAGAAAAGTTTCACAGTGCACCTTTAAACACTAGAACTACAACTTTATTCATCACAGGAAAACACAAACCCTCAAACAAAATGAACACGAACACACTGTAGACTCGTTCCCACATGGCACAGGTCCATTAACTATTTGACGGAGGATTCCGGTAAACCACACATTCTTTGCTTAATTATTCCTCCACTGATCAAACAGCGCGCAAAGAAAGATTTCCAGCTCGCAGTATGTCTGGTGAGCTCAACAATCTGCACGGCCTTAATTAAGAGGCAGATCCGTCTTCTGTAAGTGTCGCATACCAGTACACCTTTCATTTGAGCGAAACAGATGAACAGACAGTTGGTGTGGGACTCGGAGAGAAAATCACATTGATTGGGGAGCTTTCCAGAGTGTCTTTGACTTGGCACAGCTCCGTACGAGCGCCGACTGTTCAAGGCCTTCTGGAGAGGATATTGACTGTGGCTAATGGCTCATTATCTGTGTACGTTCTTCCTATTAGGAGATTATTGTTGCGATGTGAACACGGAATTTAGGATGCAACCTGATTACAATTTGTGTTAAGTAATGTGATGCTTATTTTATTCCAAGTGGTGAAAGGAAAGAGGTGATGTCATACGGGCACATTCAAAGTGGTATTAGAGTGACATTCAAAAACGATTCCAATATGTCTTGCATGGAGTCGAGAAAACCAAACTGCACCAAAAGCTATGATCCTATTTGTATATGTAATAAACATGCTCAGCCAATGGTGGTAAAATGGATAGCACATAGCAAAGACAGAAAGTGGAAAGTGATGTAGTATTGCTCCTATAATCACTATGAATTGCTTCTATAATCACTATGTATTGATCCATTTCTGCAGCAAATGGTTCTTATGTAGTTATTAATGGAGGTTTTATGCATTTCGTGGTTTCAATAGATCTTGACCAATCACCTTACAAAAACTCTCATATCCAATCCAATCCAATCCATTTTATTTATATAGCACGATTTATACAACCAGATATCATATTGGTTTGCTAATATAAACAATTGTTAAACTCCAGACTGAATAACTGTGTTCAATAGTGCTCAAATAGTCTAAAGTGCCAGATGATGATATTGTGGATTTACACAATATCAAAATACAGCATTATTTTGTGAAAATAGCTCTGTTACAGTGAATTATGCATAAAATCGATCATTAACCTGAGCGGCACAACGACAATTCATATTTTAACACAATGCTCAACGGACATAGAGTCATCTAATAACTGTAAACAATGCTTAACTGCATCTCTAAAATTATTTTGTAGGCAATTTTGAGATGTCAGTGCTTAGAATAGAGATGTGTCCATGTATTTATGGCCGCTCTATGACTGTGACATAATCTTCTTCGCATCATCACTTCCTGTTTTTAGGCCCCTCCTAACACACATTTTCTCTCCTTAGCTTTTAACAAGTGTGTAGCATTTGTCATTCTACTTGAAGCAGAAAGACGACAGGGCCATTTGTCCGTCTTCTTCAGAACTGTTTCCCAGGTATGAGAGAATTGGAATGCCCCCTCATCCTGGTTTACAGACTGGTGGGAGCATTTCCGGGTCTCGATGGCCTCCCTGATCCAACAATAGTATCTGTTGCTCTCTGTGCCTATGACATTAGCACTCTCCTGATTCATGAGATGGTTTGACCTCTTGCAGTGGTCTGAGATCGCAAACTTAAGTTGTTCCTGGTGGGCTCGGGTGTGATATAGGCTCTCTCTTATATTTAGATACATTTAGGCTACTCCTTAGTTACCTGCTTGATGCATTTCACTTGTGCATACCATATTCCACCTGAGATTCTTTACTACAAAAAAAAAAAAGTGCATTTGTAGCTTCGTGAAATGTTTTGCCAGATTGACTTGTCTGTGCGCATGCATGTGGAGCCTCTGCCCCGCCTCTCGCTGACAAAAACAGAGAGGAGGACGTCTGGTGGATCGGCGTGAAGTTTCTGACTCCTGTTGCTGTGTTGAGCGTGTCGCGTGCACATTAGCATAAGAACATACGCATGAGAGGGACGGTACTTTGATTTGTCAGATTCGTGACATTAGCGCGGATATGCAGCGCGGAGATGCGGCGTAACTTTAAGTATTGTAAGAGGATCAGAGGAGATTAAACTATAAGCCAAGTGTGTTTTTTTTTTTGTTTGTTTAATAGACAGGACAGTTGTGTAGAGTGAAGTGAGGAGAAAGGGAATAGGCATTTGGAATCACACATGCAATGCCCTAAACCACTGCACCACCGGCAAGCACAGGAAAAGTATGTTTTTGAGCGGAAATAAACATTATACACGGTCAAAGGCTCAAAAAGTTTTAAATAAATGCTATACTAGCACTCGCCGTTGCACCAGTTCACACACACAGCCACTGCTAGCTCCCCTTCCACTCAATCCCATTCACCTACAACAACAGTGGATTTATCTGTGAGAGGAGCAACTATTTTCATTCAGATTATGATGTATATTTATGAGTGTTTACCAGATTTAGCCTTAATATCAGATAGCGTAGGGAAATAGTCGTCAAGCTACAAAGATAACTTTAATCAGAATGGCATGCACTGCTGTTATTCCTGTGTGTTGCGTGATTTTAATACATTTTCGTCCAAAGCTAATCTCATTCCCCATCCTTCTATATCGCTTCATCAACTCGAGGTTAATTAAAGCCATAACTGTTCTCCGGCTACAGTATCAGGTCAAAGGGCACGCACACATCACAAAGCAGCTCCATACGGACGAGGAGGACGGATAAAGTTACAACGCTGATAAGATTTTGTGTTGTCTGACTGTCCTCTCACGAAATATGCTACATGGGGTTTTGCACTGGACAATGTACAAGGGAATGTCCACGAAAAAGACCTTTATATATCAAAAAATCCAATAACCAATAATAAAGTACAGGGTGGGCCGAACGTTTCCATTCATTAAAGTGTTGATTGGCATGATTTTGTTTACTTTGATGACATCTAGTGACAAGTGTGTTTCTTTAATAGATAAATAGAAAATATTAAGGTTTACAAAAGATTATTCAAATTCATAACCATAGTTTATTATTTATAGTTTTTTCACCAGCCATATTTTCAAGTATTAAACAATATATATTGTTGTTGTTTTTTTCTCAAGTACTTATATTGAACTATACCATAAGTGGATCATCATTTTACAATGTATTCATTGCAAAATATTGATCTAAAAGTGCTTAATGATAGAAACAGGTCCATAGACTTCCTGTTCCAAACTGCAGAATAAGAGAAGCCACGCCTCTTCACAGTGACATTTAATCATAACACACAGCGGATTGTCATTTACATGCTTTATTTTTGAAAAGTGGCTACGTTACGTCCCAGTGGAGGACCAGAAAATCACATGTCTGGAGGGAATTTTGCTGGAAAAATGTTTCATGTTTTTTCATAAGACCAAGTCAAAGTGCCCATTACTCACGGGGAAATGCTAACTGTTGCAGCCCGGAGGCAAACCACTATCACGGGTTTTGGGACTGCCCTGTCACTCAAATGATATTGGGCTGAAGTTCACAATGCGCTGCAGACTGTTTTAGACATTGCCATCTCTCTGAACTTTAGAACTATGTACTTGGGACTCAAAATTCCTTCTACGGACAACTGTTCTTTTGGCACGATCACAAAAAAATGGTTGACACAAACATTACCAACAATCAAGGACTGGACTGACATTCCAGCAGACATAAGACCAATAGAAAAACTAGCTTTGGACCCAATGTGACTTTTATTTGAATTTGTCTGTGTCATAATTGTATTTTATATTGATTGTCTATTTGTAATTGTATTATTCATTTTGCTCTCTGGTCTTGTTTTGTGTCTGTTCTGTTCTGTTCTGTGTGGCTACGTGACATTTTAGAACCCTACATGTCTTGTACTTCAAATAATCTCAGTTAAGTACAGCGATGTGGGCGGGTGTAGTGGGAAGCATCAGTTGCAGGACAAAAAAGGACTACGGAAACATGCAGGAATCAATCAAAATACAACTACTGACGAGGAGACATCGTTGTGACAAGGTTAAAAGCTCATTAAAGTTAACCCCCATTAAGATCATTTCTAAGAAGAGAGAAATGAAGGCGAGATTGAAAACTGAACGAGCTTGAATACTTTTAGCATGTGTCACGAGGTCAAGCTAAAAACAAACGCCATCCCATGTCCAGAAAAGATAAGATAAGATATTCCTTTATTGTCCCACATGGGGAAATTTCATTGGTGCAACGCAGGTAGATACAGAGGTAGATACAGAAGAACAGATCACTTATAGAAAGTCTGAAAAACACTTTCAGTAGAAGATCTCCTATAAATAAAAACTCCCATAGACAAATAAATAAATAAAAACATAAATACCATTGCATGTGATCACGACAGTAATTGCACATGAATATGTGTTACGACGGCACATAGATTGCACATGAATTTCACAGTAATTGCACATATGACGGAATTGCACATCAGTATTAGGTTAGGTCAGTATTGCGAGTGTTCAGTACTAACAGTTTTTGTTATAAAGTCTGACAGCAGCAGGAAGGAAAGACCTACGAAACCTTTCCTTCACACAGCAAGGGTGGATCAGTCTCTCACTGAAGCAAGTCCCTTTTGACCTTCTGATTAAACGTAACTTAACCCAGACTTTCCAATCGCAAACATTTCGCATTTTTCATTCACGTTTTCTTTCTTGTTCGTCCTCGGCTCACTTGTCACCTGGATTGGAGGTCGTAGCCGTCTGATCACCGTGTCACCGAGGATTAGCGTCACTGCCTTCGCGCCGTGTCATCTCCCATCATGCATCGGACTCATCTCCGGGGTCGAGGGGTCGCGGTGATTTGATTGGACGACATATAATGAAATAATTTGCGTTTAACCCTCGGCTGTAGGAGCTTTGAGTGGCATTCTAATGCATTTTGCTCTCTAAACCGGTGACTAATTTGAAGTGGCACGCTGCAGAGCTGACGAAGAGCCAATGCTATTACACAACATGCTGCGCGTATTAAAGAATTAGTCACATAATAAACATAGATGCATCAAAGCGTGTGTTTTTGTTTGCATTGTTGGTAATAAAACTGCCAAGTGTTCTGAAAAGTGCCATTAGTAAGTTTTGTGGTGGAGGGTCATGTGGAGGGACAAGACTAAGGGTCTAAAGGAAATGTTATTGCTTTGCCTGGAACGTTCAAATGTATAATATACATTTAATCCATCTTTTATTTATTCAATTAAAGGCATGTTTACTGTCAAAATGCTTGGTTTGGTGGAGTCATCTGCTTGTCTTCATGAATACCGTATTTTCAGGACTATAAGTTGCACCATTTATCATAGTTTTGGCCTTTATATCCTTATATTTATACTTATATACTTATACTCTGGAGCGACTTTTATGTGATATTACTTGTTATTTTCACACTTCCAATTGCATTTCATACTCCAGTGCAACTTATATATGTTTTTTTCTTCTCTATTATGCATTTTTGGTGCAATTTATAGTCCGGAAAATACAGTATATAAGTTGTATGTTTACGATCCAGACAAAATGTTTTGGACACTCCACTTAACATGCACCTTTAATGATCTCAATAAAAATCTAGCATTGAAAAATGTTTTTGGGTTTTTCAATAGATTTTTTTTTTTTAATTCAAAGTACCAGTACCACTTGATTTTTTTTTCTTATTGTTCTCAAAAATTAAACATAAAACAAGAAGAACAAACATAAAACAAACAAATAGATACAAAGAAAACAATAGAAAGATAGGGGGAAAAACACATCTGGGCGAGATCTCAGGATAAGTAAAGAATAAAATTAGAAAGTAAGGTTTGCCATCCAAAGAAAAGAATGGTCAAGGCCTTCTATGTTCAAAAAAACAGTCCCATCTTGACCATTGTTTATTGAATTTGGCCATTTTCAAACTGAGTCCGGTAGTTATTTTTTCCATGGAGCGTATGTTAGTTATGATTTCCTTCCAGTCCTTAATCGTCGGAGCAGTTTGTTTTTTTTGTCATGGCCTTTCCCCCAAAATAAGACTGAACCAAGACCAAAATTGGACAAAACCAAAGACAAAAAAGTTATAGATTTGTCTCTGAATATATAAAATACTCAAACTGTAGAAGACACCATGTTCATCCCGCGTACCACGGTTTGAGAAACACTGTTCTCCAACTAAAGTGCAAATCAAAGGTAATGTTGCCACTGCATTAGGACAAATACTCCAAATATGTGTCATAGTATTGCATGATTTTCAAAGTGTTTTAGAGGAATAAAAACACTTGTAATAAAATAATGATAGATAGACATATTTAATGCTTTTTTGTGGATTATTCCAGCCAAAGCAATAACATCTCCATGGAAACAAGCAGCAGACATACCATACATCAAAAAAGTTACATACACATTTAAAGTATTTGTAACTCAAAGCCTGTATAAGTACTTGTGCTAAAGCAATGGCAGCAATAACCTTATATTGCACTTTAGTAGTATTTTCTTGTCCCTCATGGAGAAAAGAAAAGTTACACAGACTTTTAAATGATCTAAAAAGAATAAACGACAACAGAAGCACTGTAAAATATGGATAGTGAGGAGCAAATTCCTTTGTTTTGGTCTTATTAAGTTCGCTCGTTTCTATTGGGCTGCTTCGTACAGTTGTGATCTTCTTGGAGATGTTTCATTCACTGCATGAAAGAAAACGCACTAATAAACCGAGCTGACTCGAGCTGAGTAGGACTGTCAGCATCAGCGGTGGTTTTGGAGCAAGAGCAGAAAAACACATTTAAATGGGTCCCGGGTGATTCCAGAGTCTTGTGAGCAAAATCAAACTGAAAAGAAGCGGAACAAAACTCACAGAAACACATGCCAAAGGAAAACAACTAGTATACAAATGTGATATGAATACAACTATACACTACTTTTACTGTCGGATACAGGACAGAGTTGTATTCATTAGTGGAGAGGTGTGTATATAGGCAAAAACAAAGTACCAGTAATAGTGGTAGGAAAATGATGGTTTTCAGTTATACTTTTACTTGTGTAATTGAATATTGAAGTAGCAGTAATTTGACTTGAATACCAATTTGAACTCTTGGTGGCCGTACAAGACAAAGAAGAGGAAAGAGTGTCAATGAATGAACTGTATTGTATTTTAGGCTCATGCATTCCACTTACCGTATTTTCTGGACTATAAGTTGCACCTTTTTTCATTGTTTTGGCCCGGGGTGAGACTTATACTTATATTCATACTTATATACTTATACTCATATGTGATATTATGTATTATTTTCACACTTACATTTCATACTCCAGTGCAACTTATATATGTTTTTTTTTCTTCTCTCTGCAACTTATGGACCGGAAAATACGGTAGACTAAACCGAAGTACAATTGAATTAAATAATAATCTGTGATGCCAACTTTGTAGGATGGGAAATGGCACGATCCAAATGAGTTGTTAAAAAAGAAAAAATCTGCCCAAACAAGGTTTGCTTTTTTTGTTTTTTTAGATTTTTCTGTCCCAACGGCTGTATTTGACAGTTATGGCGTGACAGGGCGTGGTCAAGGCCAGGAACTACATAGAGTATGTGCAACGCCGTCATTCGCTGCACATTAAAAAGATACAAACACAGCCATACCAGGTTTTCCACATCTTGCCACTTAATCTTGACGGACGACAGGACTTCATTGTACGTCTCCCTTCGTTCATTCAAGCTGTGCGTGCGAGTTCTTAGTACAACGTGCAGAGTATTTACACGTGCAGAGACAAACGTGTCAGTCGCATTAGTCACTCGCGGCCTCCTCGAGAACATCATTGTTTCAAGTCCGGTCCACGATGGTGCATTAAGAGATTTAAACATTATCAGAACATTTGCCTGAGCATACAACGTTTTATACGTCTATAAATCATCATCTGTCACGTCCGCAATGATGATATGATTTTACATTTTAGACACGTTCCTGTTATTCTATTCTTTATGAAAAAAAGTCCCGTTTTTAAAGGCATTTCTCATGGCAAATTCCTAACAAATTGAGACTCAAAATTAACAATATGAATAAAATTATTTCTTCTTCTTCTAATAAATAAAAAAAATAAAAATAAATAAAGCAAGAGAGAAAGAAAGAAAAAAAAAGAAAAAAGAGATAGAAAAGAGAGAGAGAGAGATACAAAAAAAATGAATATAATTGAACCACTGTATGACACTATTTTGAAGTTATACAAAAACTATCATTATAGAAATTGAATTCAGTTGTCAGGCGAGAATCAACAGTAACACAACTTAATAACTTTGTATAATCACAATAGGATACACTACCGCGTTCAGCCATCAATACATACAAACAATTGCATTCAACTCGACAACAGCCGCCTCTCTTCTCACTGTCATCACTATTAACACGTGTACAATGGCGCCAGTGTGTGAATGACAAAACTAATTATTGTTATAAGAGCAAGTCAGATGGACAAAAACACAGCACAATAATAACACAATAAGAGTTTGGTGGATCTGTGTGGAGTGACAACGGTGACGTGAACAAAAGAAACGCTGATGGAGCAGTCAGCTAAACAAATGTGCCTTATTCTAGGCAATTGTTGCTACGCTGTCAGCCAACAAATAATACGGCTTTATAGAGAGAAGTGCAGGGCAGGGGGAATGTGTTATTGCATATTTGAAGTCTTATAAGTGGCATTAGTACACGCTTAATCATAATAAGGCAAATCTACAAAGTATTTATGAATTGATCATCACTGGCGAATCATGGAAAAATGACCTAATCATTTGCACATGTTTAGTTGTGAATGTTTTGTAAATGAGTAGTTAATTTTTAGTCTGTGATTAGTAAATGATGTAAGTTGTAGATATGCCTCATTATAAAGTGTTACCGTGGCATTTTTAATATTGCTTTTGAAGGTTTTAGAACATATTGGTATGTAATGCTTGGGTTTGGCAGATTAGCTTTATGCTAATTTTCACCTTTGTCTCTGGAGTAAATTAAGAGAAACTGAATACATTTTAAAGCGTTTAAAAATATGCTTTTATTTTAGTCTATTTTCTGGCTAAAACGTTGCGCAGTGGGGCTTTATACGGTAAGGTCCCGAGACAGGCAACTAAAAGTACTCATATCTAAATATTTAGAAATGTGTGCTAATGTGTGTGCATACTGGAGTGATGCAGTTTATTTAAAAAAGTGCAGTTTTTCTAAATTTGACTTTATTTGGTGTATTTGTACCTGTTGTACATATACATAGTTTTACACCAATCGAGTAGGTGTTTGTCGAGAAAAGTTGAGTCCAAAGTTTAAGCATAATTTACACAAAAAACAACTTTACTGATTCTCTAAACATTAGTTCAACAAAATAAAGGTGCTCGCATGAATTTGTGTTGTCAAATAAAATAATTGTGACATTAGATGACTTTTTGTCCAGTATTTACTGGGTAATTTCCTAATGTGATGTCATCAATTACAAGCAGGAAGTGAAATGATAAAGCTAAAAAATAAGATATTCTGGGATTTAGCAAAATTCAAAATACATTTATCTTAATTGCATTTTATTTTTTTCAATGAGTCATCCGACCTGTCAGAGGCACTTTAAGGCTAACAACAGTAGCTGTTTTTGTTACACTCCAGTGAAGGTGAATTGACTCCTGTAGAATGAAGACACCTCATGACATCAGAAGGTGGAGCAGAGCTTTTTGAGCACTTGAGAAGGAGACCAACTCAATTATGCAAGGGAGCCACAGCTTTCATTTATTCTAGTTAAGATAAAAGCTCTTTACATTATGCATTGTCCTGTAAAAGCAGCTAAATAAGAAAACAATGTGAGACTGTAAAACTAATCTATGCACTTTTCCATGCACATGTTGTTGGGAAATAGAAGAGCTACTAGTAATGGATGGATTGAAACTAAAGAATAGATGTATTGAACTATTAATCAATCATTTCAAATTGGGATCAAGATAATGATAAACTCTAAAAATGTAAAATTCTATGTATTAATAGAATTCCAATGCATTTTGATACTCAATGGTGTCGTTATCAGAGCATTATTGTGGTTCTTGCCGGAGTATTACTAGTGTCATATCAAAAAACACTGCTCAAGAATCGTGGGGGACAACTGCCTCCCACGATCCCCGACAGTTGACTCTCTGCCATGATTCATTATTAAGGACAAGAAAAAATAACATAAAGTGGGTGGGGATTGATGAGAACCACGTGGAAACAACAGCATGATAGCCGTGTCTTTGTCATGGTGCAGAAAGGACAAAGAGGGTGGAGCTAACGGTTAAAACAAGTTCCTGACTCATTACGGGCCCTTTAAAAGCTACATAAAGCAAAACCTTTCGCATGAGATACAGGACCTTTAACGGGTAGTTTAAGGACGTGTAAATATATTCAGAGCTTGTTTTTTGTAGACGGACATAGCACGCAGTAAACATCTGGACACGTGTTCGCTCAGAGCCTGTTACTGTTACTGGTGGAGAGTGGAGGAGACAGCACTTTACTCTCAATCCAAACCACTGTGCAGCTACTGTGAGGCGGTGGCAATACTCTAACTGGCCAGAGGGGGCACTGTTTGTCTCATTTTGAGCGTTTGTGAAGTGAATTTTAAGGATTCTTTAGTCAAATGTGTCCCTCGCTTATGATTGAATTGGAATATTCAAACACTTTCCCTCCACTAGTAGTCCTGGTGGTAATAACAAAGGCTCCTCGCTGTTTTTAAAGTCTATAACACCTATAAAAGACTAGCAAAGTGCCAAATGATTTCCAACACAAATGGGTCAAAGAACTAAAGCACAGTAAAGACATGACTTCAATAGGCAGAAACGTGCCTACAATGTATGTCATAAATGCATTGCGTGTATTGCGTTCAAATTACATCATAGTTTGTGAATTCAGATCAACTGTATCTCACTGTAAAATGTCTGAGAAAGGCTTGGGTCATATGAGAGGAATACAAAAAAAAGTGATCTTCTTTTGAGCTATTTTGAATCTAATTTTTACTTTGCAAACTTACTTACTTTCATTTAAGTGAGAAAATAAAATTCATATGAGACAAGCTTGTTGCCCAGGGCTTTGTCACAACACATTTTAACTCGAAGCCTGTATGAGCTGCAGCCTAACCAGTTTTATATGAAAAATGATGGTATGTCAGAACTTTTCTCTTAAATATTAGAAATAAGTCAACAGAGATTGATGTCTGCTCAAGACTTTTATGCCATAAGACACATTCATAAAGAAGGAAGGAACAAATCAATCTTAATGCAATGGAAAGATTTTAGCTGTATTATGTATGTATGTATGTATGTAATTATGTAACAAGCTTTTATATTTTTTTACTGAAACAAGTCTCACAAATAAGTTGGAACACAAACCTGGACATCTGGGTAGTAATGGGAAGAGCATTAGGCTGGCGATGTTTACGTGCCCACCAGAATTCTGATCATAATCTGATTTCTAGAGTAACAGTTTATTAAAATGTAAAAAAGTTACATCTTATGTGTGTTGCTGACTAAAGGAGAAGCCAAGAGTTGAAAGATGAGACTTGAGTTATATTTCCATCAGTCCAGAGACATGAACCCTAAGACATTGTGACTGTGTGTATCCTAGTCCGAACCAGGCACAGGGAAGAAATGCAAGTTCCTCCCTCAGTATCCTGGCAAAATGTGACAAAGGCAAAAATGAAAGCTAAAATGTTAAAGATTGACATATTTATCATAGTTACAGTTAATCTGATTAACCGACACATTTCACGAGGTGTTTTTGATGATCAGATTTCTTTTGGGCATGAAAAACACTCACCAAAATCTGACTTTTTTAAATTGTTTTTTTTTTGCTGGCCATGTAAACGTAGCCCCTGATATTGACATTGTTTTAAAAGATCACGCAGTATTTCCAGTGGGGTTCTAATGTCATTGTCACCAACTTAAATTACTTTACGATTGAACGTGAATTAATTTGTGGGGCTCCTAACAAACAAACAAACAAAAAAAAAACCTATCTATCCAACATGTTTAATCTTTCTACATCATGATATTGATTATTTGATTGGTTTACGTGTTCCCAACTTCAGAGATCACACTAAATAACAAATTACATATGTTTATTTTCAGATACTATTACTGTACTTGACCTTGATACTTCTAACAGTCGCGGGCAAATGCAGCAAATAAAATAGTCACAAGACACACTGTAGCTAATCATCCTACAATCTTGTGATCGCCCGGGGCAACCGTCTATTAGAAAAATTCAAGGCAGTGCCATGTCATATGAACGTTTCCAACAGAAGAGCTATTAAAGGGGTGAGATAGTGTGAGGCTGAGCGGAGGAGGGAGCGCTTCCATCCAGCGCTGCCACAACAAATATGCCTGCGTATCCTTTTGCTTTGTCTCCGTGCCCTGCTTCGTCAGCGAACGGCTATGGACATATTTTGGCAGGCCACGCTTTGTTTTCATTTTCACCAAAGATGGAGAGAGCGAAAGCAGAGAGGGGGGGAGGAGAAAGAGAAAGGGGTGAACAAAGGTAAAGCGATGGTGTCACAAAGACGATTTGAAGCGCCGTTTTATTCTGATGATGCGTAACTTTTGTCACGTAATACACCGAGTTAAGTTATCGCTTTAACTCTTGAATTATGCTACAAACTGTCTTTTTAAACCCGTGAAAATGGAGTGTAATATGTAACAGACACTGCAATAGGAATGACTCTGCGACGAATGCATTTTAATATCTGGAAAGTCAAATTAGAGTGATAGAGAGCAGTACCTCTAATCGTTACGGCGCTTGTGGGTTCAATTGTCTTTGGTTTCTGATATTGCCCGTGGGTACATTTTTGGGCTATTTCTGGCTCCTTCACACTTTCCAAATGCATGCAACAATTTCCTACAGATGTAATAGCTCAGATTAGGAAGTTGGTAGTTTGATTTCCACTCCGGAAGGTACAAACTAGGCTCTTTTTGACTGGCTCTGGTCAACTTTGAGCTCTTTGGCATGTTATAATTCATGTCTACGAGCAGCTGATGTCACCCAAACATAACGAAATATGTCTTCATAAATAAAATCTAAATTGTACCTGATTTACAGTTTTCATGAAAAATTTAAAATCAGAATCAGAATTTCTTGTATTTGTCCCTAAGGGGATGCAATCGATCAGCAAGAAGAAATGACATCATCAAAAATAAACACGTTCAAATTAAACATCAGTAACAGTAAAAATAGAATACAGAAAGAAAGAAAAAAAATAATGCATTTACATTTTAACTTCAACATATTCACATATTTACATGTGTTTGTACACTTTTATAAGTGAGCTGAATATTGCACAATGTGTTCAGGAGTTTGATGGCGACAGGCAAATCGCAAAAAGACGTTTGGACTAGAAAGTTTGTGTCGTACTGAGACAGGCTAAAGCTACAGTATAACTTTATCAGCTTTTTCTTTCCTCTGTGCCACATTACAGCATGAGTTTGGCCCATGTAAGTTACATTACACACCTGGGCCGGTACGGGTTGTATTGGAAACATTTTCAGACCGTACTGGATCACTCCATAGCGCCCTCGTGGAAAAGGGACAAGCGCTGATAAATTATCACCCTATAGCTTTAATTCTTGCTTGTTGAATTACCAGATCTGCTGTGTCAAACGTGCAGATTGAGGCTGCGTTCACACTTGTATTTTAGTCCCGGTTTGAACCAAGATTAATTCTGATGTAGACTTGGTTTGGTCCTGTTTTAGTTCTGGTTTAGTCCAGGCCTTGTCCATGTAAAGTCACGGCTTTCGTCCTGGTTTAGTTCTAATTTTAATGTAGTGTTTGTGCGGGTGTAGAAATAGATTCACATGTGGTATTAAACTGGTTGGATAGAGCTATGAATGCAAATGAATATGAAGAAATAAGGAAACGATTGCAGTGTAGACAGCAATTTGGGGCAAGGAGAAACCTGATTCTAACGCAAACAGGAGGAAGCTGTAAATCAGACTAACGCTAACATCTCTAATTCAGACCAGCAGGAGTGGGGCACCGTCTGACGGACCCCAAAAACGGCGGACTTTACAAAACGCTGCCCTGAGCCTTTAATCAGTGCCGCGATCCAAAGATACTGTCTCCTCCAATCAGCGCGCTTCCCATCAGTCACACATGACCGACCCGCACCAATCAGAGGATGGGGAGGGTCCAAACAACAGAATCACTCATGTAAATGGAAAGGTGGATGGGCCTTTAATCTGCGGCCGGGCCGAACGAGGTGATAGATCTGTCGAAAGGTTGGACGGTGAAAGAGGCAGGGATCATGTTCTCCAGAGGTTCATCAGAAACACATGGCCCCGTAATGAGGAGGAGCTGAGGAGCCGGATGGGTTAGAAATGAAAAAGAGATGTTTCCAGTGTTTAATGTTAATGTCAGGGTGTAATTGAGAAAAGAATATAGTTTTCTACAAGTCTAAAATTGTTGAGTTGTGGCTAAATGCCCCTTAAAATAGAAACTATCAAGAAAATGATACAATTGGGCTATTGCATGGGAAGTATGGGGCTGTGTGATAACTATAAGCACGACTGGTCTAATTCATCCAATCAATAAACACTCATTATTCATGTTTTTTACATAGTCAGCCATGTTAGATGTGAACTAATTGCAGTATATTTTACATGTCCTTTTTTGTTGCATTTTTTAAATGAATCGACCTGCATCCATCGATATCGATTTGTATTGGACATTGTAACTTCAAAGGACGGTTTCTTTAATGCATTTTTCTCCCATAGACTCATAAAGTAGCACCTATTGACATCAACCGTTACAATCTTGTACGTTATACAGAAGGAATTATTGATTTACTTCTGCTTATCAAAGGTTACACCCCCCAACACTTAGGGGAATATTCAGTAGGATCTGTATGTTACTAATCGCATTAGGAAAGACATGAATACATTTTGTTGATTCTTTATGTAAGCAAAGTACATTCAAAGTTTCAAATATTTCCTAAAGATTTTGTACTATTCACCTGCAGTGTCTCTAAATTGTCACAACATCATTTACATTTTGAGGATAAAAAGATATGTTTTGTTAAGTTTGCTAAAGACAAGATGAAACATTTGCATCGTGTCCCAACAGTTTTACATTTACATTTGAGCTTATGGAATAATGACTCTTAACTGTGAATACGCTGCAAGCAACATTAAAAGCTTAATATATCAAATTCGAAACATGTTCAATGCCGTTAAACATTTTAAATGTAAAACTGCCATTACCACTAGACGGGAATTCCACTTAATGGGGAGGGAAGCCACAGCATTGACTTAAAAGTGAGAGCCAAATGCAAATACACAACACTTTATCACCATGTTTTCGAACGAACCCTTTCAACACTCGTCTTTACAACATTTCAGCTTTGATGCTTCGGAAATGACCGATGTTGAGCCATGGAACAACTCTTATGCTTTGCTAAACTGGCTCTGCTTCTCTCACACACTGTGCATGCTAAAATCACATGCAGTGTCTTGGCAGCAACGACGCAACGCTAGCAAAGAGAGAGAGAGAAAGACAGCCAATCAATAAAACCTTGTTACGCTAATTGCAAGATCATAATCTCCATTGCTACTTCTGCTGAATATCCAAACAGTCTTTCCATTAGCCTAATTATTCCCCCTGCGCAGTTTCAACATCCCCATGCCACTCCTCTTGACGTATTCCTCCCAAACAGCAGTTCTGCTAAATGAATTCATAAGTCAGGGAGTGAGACTTCAAAGCAAAAGCAGTGTCAAGGTAAAGTGCTGATGAAGTATACGTTTTTAGATTTCCCCGCAATTTTGCAGCAATGTTATGGAAAGCGTAGCGTTATCTTTGATCACATCAGCTTTTCAGTATTAGCATGCAGAAGTCCACTTATTAGTCAAGGTCTGGGAGCAGCTTTGTCATGCAGAAGTCTGTGGCGCAGTTACGCAGGTGCTGTGCTTTGAACTAGGGTTACACTGTTAAATGAGCATATGGAGAAGGGAATTCAATACTGGATTGTCAGAATTAAAAAAAGACCAAATCAATAAGTATTTTTTTTATATATATATTTATATTTTTCTATACATCATGAAGTAAAAAAACTTTTTGCTCCAGTACATGTATATTGTAAAATGAGTTATTTGGGTGTCAATTGTGAGCTCTTTGCATTGAATTAGAGTGTTTTATTCTCCGCGAAGCAGGAAGTGTGCTGTTAGCTTGCGAGCTGTCGTGAGCAAAACTCGCCCTGATATTTGAATGTTGTGAAAAGCAAATGAGACACAGCACCTTTAAATGAAAAGTGTGTGATAAAATGGCTGCAAGTTCTGCGTATTCCAGGACTGTAGCCTATTCGACCTTAAACAGAAGAAAGTCTGAAATGAAACTGAAAAAACAATGTAGACATATCCACCGTAATGTAACCTAGAAGATATCTTTCTCCAAATAGCCGATACCCAGATACTAATCTAAAAATAAAACAGTATCAAATTGTCGATACCAAAACACTAATACTGTAATCCATGTTCTACAGTATAACATTCTTTTTCAGATTCAATTGCTTTGAGTCGATTGTTTCGTTGAATTCATTATTTCCATAATTTCTCAGAGAAAGAAGGAAAGAAACATAAATCTTGGAGAAGTTCCCATAATTCTGATGAGTCATAACGGAGAAGGGTCAGTGCTATTGTCAGATCAATGTTCCCATGAGATTCTAGCTGAGTTACTCTTTCTCTCTCTCTCTTTCTTATCGTTTTTCTGTCTTCTCTGTCTCCCTTAGTCTTTTTCCCTCTCTCTCTCTCTCCGCTGTCTCCTTCTCTCCTTCTTTACAATGTCTCTGTCTCTCTCTGTCTCTCTGTTTCCTCTCCCTCTTCTCTCTCCCCCTCTCTCCCCCGCAGTGGACTGACAAAGTGTTACTGATTCAATGGCAACTTCACCGACCCTGATCGCGGCTTCAACCAGCTCTCTCTCTCTGCCCCTGTGGCTGCTGACCACGGCCGGGCCAAAGATGCATGTTTTGGCCTGATTTCTTTGACTGGAAAGGGCACGCTATACCCTTCTTATTTTTGGTTGAAGTTAGCGCTGAAGTAATATCAGAGGTGAGTACTTCAGGTGAGTAACTGTCTGGACTTAACATCTGATGTAAAAAAACGAAATAAATCATCCAAATCATGAAATACAACAGTTCAAATTGTGTATTGTCAAAATAAAGCTTTTGTCTTTTGTAGATTTGGTTTCTTTGGATCCATTTAAGCTGATTTCGACAGTCTGAAAGTGTCAGTGTTAAGCAGGTCACTTGAGGTACTACCAAAGTGCTCTAGTGTGGAGGCGGAGCTACACACCGCAGCGAGATGATTGGAGGGAAGGCAAAAACAAGTCATGAAAAGCCATGAAAAGCCATGAAAAGTCATGAAAAGCCATGACAAGTCATTTCAAACTGAGTCCAGATGACTACAACGGAAGCTTTTTCTACTAAAGTCATGAAAAACAGATATAAACATTCATTCATTTATCTTCTATTGCTTGTTCCCGTTAGGTGTCGGGGGTGACTGGAGCCTATCCCAGTGACTTTCTCATCAAACACCGTCTTGATCTTGAGACAAACCACCGTATTTCAGCTGATGAAACTGTCCAACCAACAAACTAGCGCACGTAGCATCAGCTGTTTCCTGTTTATCAACACAGGACACCCAACATATATATATATATATATATATATATATATATTCCGTATTAATATAGTGCATATTGCATCTAACACTGCCCAACACAACCCCAATGCAGATTACATAAAGAGACGTTAAAATGTGGTGGAGAGATGCAGGGAAGTGAAATTAATGCAGAAAATGCTGATGAAGCTTCTTGAAGTCTCATCTAAAGTTTGTTGTCATAAGTTGGGGGGCAGGACCAGACCCCGTCCGTGCCCCTTCCAGTGGCTACACCATTTATGCAGCCAGATCACACACATGGGCGTATCAAGGCCCGGGACCCTGCAGCCCTCATCTTCAGAAGCCCCAAAATGGCATCACTTGTTGTTTACATCATATTTCACTTGCTTAAGTAAATCGTTTTGCATCCAAGTCCTAAGGTTGTGGTCCGTGCTACCGAAAGAGCCACAAACTCTGAATCACTAAACCTATTTTTGGGAATTGCATTGTTTAGGTGAAGTCAGCTGCTTAAGTAGGAGACCCGGCCCCTGGACCCGGAGCCATGCCCGGAGCGTGGAGAGGAACGTCATTAAAAAGAACCCTGCAGAGAAGCCCCAAGTGAACCGCTCTGTGGGACCGTACTCACTGTGGGAAAAGTAAGCAGAACTTTACCTCAAGTAAGAGTACTGTGAAGTATGATGTCTGAAAACTACTACAAGAAGCAATTTAACTTACGTATTCAAACATGACTTAGTTTTCACCTCTGAATAATATCCGTTTTATATACAAGACATTTCAACCAAACATATCATATCTTGACTTAGAATAAGGCCGAATACAGAGCAATTACTTTGTGAACGACAGCAGCGCTATAAAGAAGACTTTGGTGCAGTTTTGGAGGTAGAACGCTGACCCAAATGCATTTCAATGTAACGGGGGGTGAGGGGGGGAGTGCGGGGGGAGGGGGGGTAAGAGGGAGGCAGAGAGAAATAAAATAAGATATTAAAACGTGATTAAACGTGAGCTTTAGGCGAAACCATTTGTTTTTGTCCAAACTGCAATAAAGAGGGAACAGAAGCACTATTGTAAAGTGTACTGCAGCAAAATAAAAATAGTTAATAAAAATTACCCCCACAGCCATCATACGTCTCCGCAACTTTTACTGGAAGTCTGTTTTATCTCGGCTCTCGCACACAACTGAAGCATAAACAGGATTTCTGAACTGATCTGGTGAAAAAAAGGTTGTTATCAATCTTTTTTGCACCTTTCGAACTAAATGTTGACCTGTTTTCAACTCTCAGAAAGAGGAGATTTGATTGCTACCAACAAAAATGCCCCAAAAATATAGTTATAATGACGGTAAAGTAATTTGTTGACGATAAGTGTTGACGGGATTCTGAATCGCAAAGGGACTTGGTTAAATAAATGTTCAATAAAAGTATCTGTGACATGTTTGTGTCACATCCCAGACTCTGAGGCCTCCTGCTGCCTGGACTAAAAATGAGGAAATCAGCATTTTATTTATTTTTATGTCGCTAAAATCTTCCTGTAAATGTGAAAGAGGCCTTTACATTGACAATGCTCAAAACATAATCTGTTATTTCTAGCCGTGAATATAACTGAAAAGCTTGCACGTGAACTCTTATTATAATTTCATCATTTGTAATTTCAATCCACATTTTCTAGTTCCGCAAAGAACTTCCCATTACAAATTGCGTTCAACAAATAAACACGCCTTGCCAAAATATAAATAATAATAACAGTAAATGAAGAAAATAATCATCCGTGGTTCTTGTCATCCATCAACTTCACATTTCTAACCTCTCAATTCCACAGATCATTGTGCATTGAACAAAACTAAACAGGAAAAAGCACGTTGTCTCATCCTCCGGGATCAAAAGCGGTTTGCTGACAACGTGCACGAACGATAGCACAAAGCAACAACAAACAAGAGCAGATGAAACACACCATTGCGCGGCGCTGTAGTTGTATCTCTTTGTGTACATTTCCTCTCAGCGCTCGTCCATCCCGCTCCAGCCCTCCGTGATCCGAGCTGTCAGCCAGCGCAGGGGCTGGACGTGGCCAAGCGGAGAACAGAGCAAGGCACATGTAAAAGAACGAAGATCGTGAGTAAACAAAGTACAACACGGCCAAAGCGAAGCCCTCGCCGTCACCGTCTTTCACGCTACTTTTACACGTCTATCCATCTCCCTCTGTCTCTCGCTCTCTCCCCTTAAATCTTTGCTTCCTCCGGTCCTCTTCGTCCGTCTGTTTTCTCCACTCCTGCCACTTCTGTGGAGTTTGGGTTGAACTCGCTGCAACGATACGCGGCACCCACCGGCTCCTCTTGTGATCACGTGTTCAAATGAACTTAACTAAAGCCCTGTGCATAGCTTTGTTACAACAACAACAACAACAACAACAACTACTACTACTACTACTACTACTACAACTACAACTACAACTACAACTACAACTACAACTACAACAACAACTACAACTACAACAACAACAACAACAACTACTACTACAACTTCTACTACTACTACTACAACTTCTACTACTACTACTACTACTACTACTACTACTACTACTACTTCTACTACTACTACTACTACTACTACTTCTACTACTGCTACTACTGCTGCTACTACTACTACTTCTACTATTTCTACTACTATTACTACTTCTACTTCTATTACTACTACACTACTACTACTACTACTACTACTACTACTACTACTTCTACTACTACTTCTACTAACTACAAGAACAGAGAGCTTATTTGCTCTATTTCAATGCAGCCAACATGAATAAATGAGTATTAAAGTATTTTAGAATATGTTATAAATAATGAAAGAACATAACTCACTAAAGGTCATATATAATACAAAATTGACTTTTTGAGCTTTTAATCATGTCATGACATTGTTCCCTGATCAAAAACATGCCGTACTCAAGCTTGTTTCATTAATCATGATTACAAAGTTGTCTTCTCTGCTCCTTCTCAGAGCCTCACAAAAACAATTGGTCTAAAATGTCCCAGATTTGTAACGTCACAAGTAGAGATCCGGAGACCAAAGATTATCACCAGTTCTGAGCATTTCTGCCGTCAAATTGCGTTTATTACAGCTGGATGTTTGCATTAGCATGTCGGGGGCAAGCTAGCTTTTGTTTACATGCTGATTCTCTCTGCTGCCAGTAGATGGAGTGTTAACACCAAATCCTAATGTGTGAACACCTGACAGAAAGTAAGATGTGGTTTTCCTTGATATAATAATATTTTAAGTTCTAAAACATGAAAAGCAGAAGTACACAAGAGCATGTTTAAAGGTCAATACCAAAACAAAGAATGCAGAATTAGGCCCCGTCTCAGCCAGTTCAGATGGGTGTGATTTATTTATTTATTCATTTATTAACCTTTATTTAACCGGATGAGCGCCCATTGAGATCGAGACCTCTTTATACAGATTAACCAATCGTAGAAAGACATGTTCTGTTCCTGTCAAGATAAATATGGCGTACAAGTTAAAGAAACGGACACAAATAACACAGAGGAATAAAAAAGAGAAACACTAAAACAAGAGAAACACTAAACTCTGCATTTCTAGGAGAAAAGTCATTGCATTTGGAATGATACAAACCTATGTGAGATGAATTGCGCAACAAATAAGCAGTTGTGTTTGGATCACCCAAAGATGTGTTGGTTGTCAGGGTATTTTTAGAGAAAAGGCGTCAGTTACAAAACAGCTTCCTCTCAAAATTATAATAAATGGCATATGCTGATAATTTTTGCACCAATTTGTTCTGATAAATGCAGTAAAAATGCTTAGTCAATACAAAAGACAGAATAAAAAGATAGTGAGGCTAGATTCAAATCCCTCACAAAGTATGTGTTCATTAAATAATCTGCATGAATTAAGTATTATTAAATTGGGTCACAAACTAGAACGCATTAGGAAATTAAGCAAACTACTGTAGTCTGAGAGTTGCTGCTAATAATTGCAATAGACAAGAACAAATTCCCTTTCCCCAAAGTACATGTCAGAGTGGCTTACACCCAAACTCGACAAAATCCTCCTGTCCAAACAAAACCATATGCTCCTCCAGTTGTTGGGACCAGCTGTAGATTCAGCCGCATGGAGGGAAACAGAGAAGGTGGAGGCAAAGTGAGAGGGACAGTGCATGAGAGAGGAAGAGAAGGTGTGAGTGGAATGGGGAAGATGGAGAATGAGATGGAGCGAGGAGGGGAAGAAGGGGGATGGAGGAAGAGATACAGAGAAAGGTAAAGAGATGGATGATAGAGGCATATCATCAGGGGTTAAAGTGGGAAGGAGAGGTTCTGAAAAAATATATACCGTATTTTCTGGACTATACGTCGCACCTTTTTTCATAGTTTTGGTTGGGATGCGATTTATACTCCGGAACGACTTATATGTGATATTATTCCTTATTTTCACACTGGCAACCGCAAGAGGGCGCTCTAGGCTCTAAGCGACGCAGAAGAAGACTCTGCACTTCCTCTACCTCCGGAGTTTGTGGAGTTGCTTAGAAGTGACATAGAGGAAGAAGAATTCAATGGATTTAGTGATTTGAGGTAATACTGATGCTTTGGTAAACTTGTTAGCATGTTCTTTATGCTATATCCGGTAAAAAGATTTGATATCCAGATGTGTACAAGGCTACAAACACCATATTAAGTCCATACAAAGAGCTGAAGCAGTTGTTTATATCGGGTCGGGCCAGGTTTTGACCGGGCCCAGCTCTGATCCTCCGCTGCCGATCGCACGCTCTCCGATAGACAACGTTTTAGGGTGGGCTAAATAATGACGTGAAGTAGAAAATTCTGCGTTGTGAGGAGAGTGAATGAATGTTATGCCCTGTTTAGATTAGTTTCCTGGAGCGTCTGTCCACAAACGGGCTTCGGGGTCGTCTAACATCTGGCTTTTGATTTACACGCGGAGCAACTTGCGACACGCTCGGAAGACGGCGCCGTGTAACAGCCAGTTTCACCGGGAGCTGCAGCCACGTCACGAGAAGCATTTGTGTCTTTAGCAGCCACATCATATCACAGCCACGTGCAGCACCGGACCTTCTGCCGCTCGCACAGTGCACTGAAGGAGGAGGGAGAGGAGGGAGAGGAGGAAGAGGAGGAGGGAGAGGAGGAAGCAGAGGAGGAGAGAGAGGAGGAAGAGGAGGAGGGAGAGGGAGAGGAGGAAGAGGAGGAGGGAGAGGAGGAAGAGGAGGAGGGAGAGGAGGAAGAGGAGGAGGGAGAGGAGGAAGAGGAGGAGGGAGAGGAGGCTCGCACAGTGCACTGAAGGAGGAGGGAGAGGAGGGAGAGGAAGAGGAGGGAGAGGAGGAAGAGGAGGAGGGAGAAGAGGAAGAGGAGGAGGGAGAGGAGGAGGGAGAGGAGGAGGGAGAGGAGGCTCGCACAGTGCACTGAAGGAGGAGGGAGAGGAGGAAGAGGAGGAGGGAGAGGAGGAAGAGGAGGAGGGAGAGGAGGCTCGCACAGTGCACTGAAGGAGGAGGGAGAGGAGGGAGAGGAGGAGGGAGAGGAGGCTCGCACAGTGCACTGAAGGAGGAGGGAGAGGAGGAAGAGGAGGAGGGAGAGGAGGAAGAGGAGGAGGGAGAGGAGGCTCGCACAGTGCACTGAAGGAGGAGGGAGAGGAGGGAGAGGAGGAGGGAGAGGAGGAAGAGGAGGAGGGAGAGGAGGAAGAGGAGGAGGGAGAGGAGGCTCGCACAGTGCACTGAAGGAGGAGGGAGAGGAGGGAGAGGAGGAGGGAGAGGAGGCTCGCATAGTGAACTGCAGGAGGGAGGAGAGGAGGAAGAGGAGGAGGAGGAGGGAGAGGAGGAAGAGGAGGAGGGAGAGGAGGAGGGAGAGGAGAAAGAGGAGGAGGCGCGCCCCATGAGAGCAGGAGGAGACGGCTGAAGAGAGTGTCACAACAGTTTAATACTGAGTTTGTCAAGCCCCTCACCTTAGCGTTACCATGGAGCTTCTGTCCATTGCCAAATATGTCACTAAAATTATGTAGCAGACAAATTAACAGCTGCAGAGAACGTTGACAAAATGCTGCAGAGAAATAATTATGCAATATTTAGTTTGGGACTGAATGATATAGGCTAAATTAAAATAAAAAACTTTTTTTTTTTTTTTTTAAACATTGCACATTTTCATATTGCAGATTCATGCCACAGATTTGCCACATTCTATTTCAACATGCCCTTCATATAATGCTTATTTTAAATATTTAACATTTGACATTTAGGCCAACACGTGCCCACAAATCTACTTATATATAATACATAATAATGTCCTTATTTTACCTTCTGTGTAACGCTGCTGAAAATACATATACAGCTGTAAATTATACCTGTTTTGCTCCTTTTAAAAATGACTTAAATCGTCCATACCTAAACAGTATCTTATAACTCCGTATATGTATAAGAAGGAGACTTGTTTATGCAACACATCTGACAATTCCACTGTTTTGATGATGCGTTTGCTTCTTTGGAAATTGTGACGTATCAGAAACACGTCGATAATTGTGAGCCAGGAACGGCGGAAAGCAAACGGAGCGAGATAGAGGGAAAAGAGGAGAGGAAGAAAGAGAAAGTAAGAGTTTGTCTGAGAGAAAGTTGGGGAGAGGAATTGAGATAGGACAGCTCTGGTGAGAAAGAGTGAGAGAAAGACAGATTCCACTCCCAATCTTTGCAACTTAATAAACCTTTTGCCAAGAAAGCTGCCAAAAGAGACAATTTCTGTTGGGATTTTAACCAAGCTGAAAATGAGGCTGAACCGGGGCGATGGCTTTAAAGGGAATAAAGTCATTTGGAGTTTGGAAGATGGCAGAGTTTACTTGGTGGTTGACACTAAAGCCTTTTGAATAAATTCTCCACTTCCGTCCGTCTGGTTTATGCATTTCTTCAGAAGCATTTGAGTTCCTTTTTTTCTTCCAGAGGTGAACTAACAGATACAAATGCATTTTTAATACATGTTTTTTAGAACAGGTTGTGCTCCATCGGCAAAACAAATTAAAGTGCAGTGGCTTGTATACAAAACGTGGACTTATTCAAAGTGTATAGAGTAGAGCAATTTGCACCGCCGAAAAGAAAATATTGAGGTGAAAAATAAAAGGGCGTAAAAATGTACTTCTTTCAATCGGGTGGAATCAGGTGGTTTGCAGGGTGATTTTTAAGTGGTTGAGGTTGACTTGGACAGTCACAACACATACTATTCCATTTTTGCCGATCGTGAGGAGAAGTCATTGCTCAAAATCGTGGGTCTCACAGTAAGACAGGGACAATTATTCAACTTTTAACCTTTGTTCGACCACAGACAAGCTGCGAAAGGCATAGAAACAGAAAGAGAAAAGGAGACAGGAAGTGTTGCTTAAATGCTGATGAGCAAAATGTTCTGTCGTTTTCACAATAAAAAAAAGCAACAAAACACACACAAAAAGAACAAGCTGGACCAGGTAGAAAATAAGGAAAGTAAAGAAGTAAAAGTAGTAAATAAGGGCGTGGCATCAGAAAAAAAGAGGAATTAGAGCATGTTAAGCGCTGCATAATCATTCCATTTTGTTCATAGTTTTTTTTTTTTATTCGTCTATTTTTAAGTTGAGTCCTGAGGTTGTTTTTTTCTTTGTGATACTATGATATTAGTCCAGTCCTTAATCTTCAGAGCGGTTTGAGGGCCTATATTTCCCAGCTGCCAGGAGTATGTTCCAAAGATATCCATCCACTGTGTCCATGGTGGGGGTGTTGAAGCCCAAGGACATTATTCCAAAAGTTTTAGTATTTCGTTTTTTGTGTTGTTAAACGCTACGAATGTTTCAAAAAATTCCGCTACTTAGAGCGTGGCCGAGGTCAACCAGCTGCGCGGTCACTAATGTCCATAGTTGTTTTCAGACCCAAAAAACACACAAACGAAAGGAAAACAGATTGGCACATGCTCACAACTACATCCCGTGTCTTCCCAGTGATAGAATAAGTTTGTGCACGTTCCAGAATGTGCTGAAGTCGACCATAATCTCATTTGCTGTGCAAGGGCCAAGCCGATCCTCAACACTCACATCTTTGGAGTTGAATTATTGGCACAAGGTTTTCTGAAGCTATTGTGATGAAGACCCTGAGCTTTGTGCCAGTTTTTCTTTTGTGTTTTTTTGCGAATAGGCCATAAAACCATAAACCAAACCAACAACAACCACAACGCAAATTCCACCATAGAATTCGGGCCTTTTCTCCAGCTCGATGTTAAACTGCGGAGATTCGTGATCGTTGCGACGTCACGTTGAACGCAGCTTGGTCAATCGTGCGAGATCGTTGGTGTCAAAAAAAAAAAAAATCCGTCAATCCTCTTTCGAAGCGCTTCGTCTTACCTGATTTGGCGGGAGGAACTCGTGGTTGTTTTCGTTCATGTACATGTTCTCGCCGTCGAACTGCGGAGACAAAGAAGAAACGGGACACAAAAAAAAAAACGGTTAGGCAGAGTCGGGAGGGGGAGCTGAAAACTGACTCGGAGGCAGTGCATTAAGAGCGGAGGTGTCTGGGCCTAATCACTGTTGGTCCACCGTGAAAGCCCCTGATAGAGTCGGCCGGCTAACAGTATAATCACAGTTCATTAGACACGTGTAATTAGACAGTGTCAGCGCAAGAGTAAGACACCAACTGCTTCCACTCCTCACACGCTCAACACCTGCAGTAAGTGATTCGACCGGATTCTCAAGGCGACGGAGGAGGAGAGAGAGGGAGAGGAGGAGAGGAGGAGAGAGGGAGAGGAGAGAGGGAGAGGAGGAGAGAGGGAGAGGAGGAGAGATAGAGGGAGAGAGGGAGGGAGAGGAGGAGAGAGGGAGAGAGAGGAGGAGAGGAGGAGAGAGGGAGAGGAGGAGAGAGGGAGAGAGAGAGAGGAGAGAGGGAGAGGAGGAGAGAGGGAGAGGAGGAGAGATGGAGGGAGAGAGGGAGGGAGAGAGGGAGAGGAGGAGAGAGGGAGAGAGAGGAGGAGAGAGGGAGAGGAGGAGAGATAGAGGGAGAGAGGGAGGGAGAGGAGGAGAGAGGGAGAGAGAGGAGGAGAGGAGGAGAGAGGGAGAGGAGAGAGGGAGAGGAAGAGAGATGGAGGGAGAGAGAGAGGGAGAGAGGGAGAGGAGGAGAGAGGGAGAGAGAGAGAGGAGAGAGGGAGAGGAGGAGAGAGGGAGAGGAGAGAGGGAGAGGAAGAGAGATGGAGGGAGAGAGAGAGGGAGAGAGGGAGAGGAGGAGAGAGGGAGAGAGAGAGAGGAGAGAGGGAGAGGAGGAGAGAGGGAGAGGAGGAGAGATGGAGGGAGAGAGAGAGGGAGAGGAGGAGAGAGGGAGAGAGGGAGAGGAGGAGAGAGGGAGGGAGAGAGGGAGAGGAGGGAGGGAGGAAGAGAGTGTGGAAGAGAGGGAGAGGAGGAGAGAGGGAGAGAGAGGAGGAGAGGAGGAGAGAGGGAGAGGAGAGAGGGAGAGAGGGAGGGAGAGGAGGAGAGAGGGAGAGAGAGGAGGAGAGGAGGAGAGAGGGAGAGGAGGAGAGAGGGAGAGAGAGAGAGGAGAGAGGGAGAGGAGGAGAGAGGGAGAGGAGGAGAGATGGAGGGAGAGAGGGAGGGAGAGAGGGAGAGGAGGAGAGAGGGAGAGAGAGGAGGAGAGAGGGAGAGGAGGAGAGATAGAGGGAGGGAGAGGAGGAGAGAGGGAGAGAGAGGAGGAGAGGAGGAGAGAGGGAGAGGAGAGAGGGAGAGGAAGAGAGATGGAGGGAGAGAGAGAGGGAGAGAGGGAGAGGAGGAGAGAGGGAGAGAGAGAGAGGAGAGAGGGAGAGGAGGAGAGAGGGAGAGGAGAGAGGGAGAGGAAGAGAGATGGAGGGAGAGAGAGAGGGAGAGAGGGAGAGGAGGAGAGAGGGAGAGAGAGAGAGGAGAGAGGGAGAGGAGGAGAGAGGGAGAGGAGGAGAGATGGAGGGAGAGAGAGAGGGAGAGGAGGAGAGAGGGAGAGAGGGAGAGGAGGAGAGAGGGAGGGAGAGAGGGAGAGGAGGGAGGGAGGAAGAGAGTGTGGAAGAGAGGGAGAGGAGGAGAGAGGGAGAGAGAGGAGGAGAGGAGGAGAGAGGGAGAGGAGAGAGGGAGAGAGGGAGGGAGAGGAGGAGAGAGGGAGAGAGAGGAGGAGAGGAGGAGAGAGGGAGAGGAGGAGAGAGGGAGAGAGAGAGAGGAGAGAGGGAGAGGAGGAGAGAGGGAGAGGAGGAGAGATGGAGGGAGAGAGGGAGGGAGAGAGGGAGAGGAGGAGAGAGGGAGAGAGAGGAGGAGAGAGGGAGAGGAGGAGAGATAGAGGGAGAGAGGGAGGGAGAGGAGGAGAGAGGGAGAGAGAGGAGGAGAGGAGGAGAGAGGGAGAGGAAGAGAGATGGAGGGAGAGAGAGAGGGAGAGAGGGAGAGGAGGAGAGAGGGAGAGAGAGAGAGGAGAGAGGGAGAGGAGGAGAGAGGAGAGAGGGAGAGGAAGAGAGATGGAGGGAGAGAGAGAGGGAGAGAGGGAGAGGAGGAGAGAGGGAGAGAGAGAGAGGAGAGAGGGAGAGGAGGAGAGAGGGAGAGGAGGAGAGATGGAGGGAGAGAGAGAGGGAGAGGAGGAGAGAGGGAGAGAGGGAGAGGAGGAGAGAGGGAGGGAGAGAGGGAGAGGAGGGAGGGAGGTGAGAGTGTGGAGAGAGGGAGAGGAGGAGAGAGGGAGAGAGAGGAGGAGAGGAGGAGAGAGGGAGAGGAGAGAGGGAGAGAGGGAGGGAGAGGAGGAGAGAGGGAGAGAGAGGAGGAGAGGAGGAGAGAGGGAGAGGAGGAGAGAGGGAGAGAGAGAGAGGAGAGAGGGAGAGGAGGAGAGAGGGAGAGGAGGAGAGATGGAGGGAGAGAGGGAGGGAGAGAGGGAGAGGAGGAGAGAGGGAGAGAGAGGAGGAGAGAGGGAGAGGAGGAGAGATAGAGGGAGAGAGGGAGGGAGAGGAGGAGAGAGGGAGAGAGAGGAGGAGAGGAGGAGAGAGGGAGAGGAAGAGAGATGGAGGGAGAGAGAGAGGGAGAGAGGGAGAGGAGGAGAGAGGGAGAGAGAGAGAGGAGAGAGGGAGAGGAGGAGAGAGGAGAGAGGGAGAGGAAGAGAGATGGAGGGAGAGAGAGAGGGAGAGAGGGAGAGGAGGAGAGAGGGAGAGAGAGAGAGGAGAGAGGGAGAGGAGGAGAGAGGGAGAGGAGGAGAGATGGAGGGAGAGAGAGAGGGAGAGGAGGAGAGAGGGAGAGAGGGAGAGGAGGAGAGAGGGTGGGAGAGAGGGAGAGGAGGGAGGGAGGAAGAGAGTGTGGAAGAGAGGGAGAGGAGGAGAGAGGGAGAGAGAGGAGGAGAGGAGGAGAGAGGGAGAGGAGAGAGGGAGAGGAAGAGAGAGGGAGAGGAGGAGAGATGGAGGGAGAGAGGGAGGGAGAGAGGGAGAGGAGGAGAGAGGGAGAGAGAGAGAGGAGAGAGGGAGAGGAGGAGAGATAGAGGGAGAGAGGGAGGGAGAGGAGGAGAGAGGGAGAGAGAGAGAGGAGAGAGGGAGACGAGGAGAGAGGGAGAGGAGGAGAGAGGGAGAGAGGGAGAGGAGGAGAGAGGGAGAGAGAGAGAGGAGAGATGGAGGGAGAGAGAGAGGGAGGGAGAGAAGAACTAATGATCACTGGAGCAGCTCAGCATTGCCTGCAAAGAGTTTTGTTCAATACCAAAAATTGAACAAAACTCTTACAATAATCAGTGTTAGGCCTGAGCAAGACTCATCTTCATAATCATGTGCAATACTGTTTTTTCCAATATTCTCCATATAACAGCTATAAATAAAAGTGTCACTATTGTTATTATTATACAGTATAAGAGTTTTTCTATAAGAAGTTTTTTTTAAAAGTTTTTTTAAAAATAAGTTATCTTTTTTATCGTTTACTCCTGTACCTACTTTGTGTTGCAACACTGAAATTTCCCCATTCTGGGACATCTTATCTTATCTTAAAATATGTGTGAAATACTTACTTTTTACTCTACTGGGTACTTCAATACTTTTACTTGAGTACGGTAGATTATTGTATGTGCTACTTTGATTTAAATAAGTAACAACACTGACTACTTTATCCATCGCTGCCTTGAAGGTAATAAAGTGTTTATTGAGTGTGAATTAAGGAAAGTATGACTTTGATATACCAGCATATGCTTTAATTTGATCAATGTACGAATGTTGAAAAAAAGTGACTCAGATTGAAGGACATTCAAGTGGATTTGAACTGTAGCTGGATCCCAATGTTTACTCACATGTAATTATCAACAATGGAACAATAATAACCATTTGTATAATTGCTTTCCTTTCTTAAGTGGTGCTTTACAAAATGACTGGCATACACAGTATTTAGCTGTATTTACAAAGCTGAAATTAGAACGTATAAAAAAGCGGGAGGAAAATAAAAACATATTCACAGTAGTAAAATATAATGGCTAAATTGCGAAATAGAACAAAATATGTCGCTGCCATTTATATTTCGAGCAGCAAATAAATATTACACAATGAAACAGCAGCTATATTTTGCAGATTTCCCCCCCCCCCCCACTACATTCTGCCACACAAACACTTAAAAGCAAATATATACCGGTATATATACTGTATAGGTCTTTTAGTCTTCTCTTGCTGTCAGCAGTGACCATGACCGCAGCATCTGAGGTGAGAGCAGTTTTCCACACATTTGCACTTATAAAAACGCGCCATTGTAAGAGCACAAGCTCATGTCCTGGGCACAACAGGGTCATGTGAAAAGCGGGGGTCGGGGGTCGAATCGCCTCATGTAAGTAAGCCTACGTTACAGTAAGTCAAATAAATGGCTGTGACATGATAGCACTCAAGGGTCATCAACAGCTCTATTGCTAGACTTACTATTACTGTCACTATTTGTGTTAAAGTACACGAACCTCTTTTTCTTTCAAATAGTCATAATAGTGAATAGCAGCCCACGTAGCAATAGACCGATATATTTCTTGGAAGATATTTGTACTTTTTAGCATGGTGGATATCAACCTTAGCAATCAGCTGCATAAAGAATACAGCTTTATTTGACCACTGGAGTGTGAAGAGGGAACTGCACTCTTTGGATGAGTTTGTAGTTGTTGTTTTTGGAGGGGTCATCGAACTTGACCTTACATATCGGTCCAGACATTCGATATTGTCATCGGCCATGAAAAAAAATACCATATTGGTTGAGCATCTGTCTCTGTGTTGGTTTGGGTTTACCTGGCTCTAAACCACAGCACTCCCTTATGATTGGTCCCATTGGTTCTCCTGATTCTCGTTCTCGTGATTCAAAATGACCAATAATGCAAGAATGAATCGTTCTGCTCAACGTCACACTTTATAGACCCGACAGAGACGTTTGACCTCTGCATCTGACCAATCTTTCAATGCTTCGGGGACAACTCAGCAGGATTAGAGGGTGACCGTACCCGTACCTATCCAGGGAAGGACTTTCTGTGAGTACTAGGAACTACTTTGCCACCAGATCCAAAGTCTCTGCTCAAAGATCTCCGAGTGCGCTACACAACCAAATTAAAATAGTCTTTGCCGAGAAACGCCTTGTCAGATCAGTCTTCATGGAGGTCAAAGAACCAAACAGGTGCAATTGGGGCCAGAGAGACGTTCATTTGCTTCTAGTCATTTAGCGTTAGCACTAAAACGTCGCTACGATTGCTAATAAAAACGACGCTCATACATACAAGTTGTATAACCAAATAGCGACACATCATTAACTTTGAGCGTTTGACTTTCAGACATAATGAACTATACTGGTAACAAGTTGCTCACCGCTGCGCAAATAAACACACTGAAGCTCTGCTAGTTTTTCGCTTTAGCTTTAACGCAGCCGACCAAAACAAGGGGGCATAGCGTGTCTTCCCCGCTGATCTAAAACACGTGTCCAATATTTCTCTGGCCGTTCTTGACCCCATGCACTTGAAACGACTACACGGGTGAGACGTCTCCACATGTGGCTCTTCAGGGCAAGACGCCTCAGTCGAAGTTTACACGCATTTTAAAGAAATCGGTTTCAATTGGACTGGGCTAGTTTCCCTGGCGCGCATGTAAACACAGTCCGCTCTTACACGGCGATAACGAAACTCAATTTTGCCACTTGTACAGAACAGTGTGACACGGGAACCTTTGTTTGTGAATTCCTTTCTTCCCCAAAGCCTGATCCAAGACATGTTTGAGGAGTTTTTTTCTTTCTTTATACATCAAACCGTTACAGTCGACGCAGACACAGCACAAAAGCAGTTTGCCACAACATTGCTCAATTCAAACCACTGCTTCCATCTCCATGTTATCGCTCAGCATTACTTCTAGTGCAATGATTTCTCTGATTGCACTATTAGTTTGCTGTTGGGAACGATCGCTGAGGAAAATGAAATCACTTTCTTTATCGCTTGCGGAGAATGGTTTCAGATGCCTTTCCTAATTGTGCTGAAATGAAGCGATGGAGTTTGCACGGCTTTTTCTTTCTTTCTTTTTTTTTACAGTTTAAAATGAGCAAAACATTCAATAAAAACAATTACTCCGAGGGTCAAAGTGCAAAGTGGTGTTTTCTGCAACAGGAAAGGCAGGTTAGGGAGGACGCAGTTAGAGAGGCAAACAAAATGGAAATGGATGGGGAGGATGCAACACAATTAGCTTGAGCGATTCTTCTGCTGAGTGTGGAACTGTACAATAAAAAAGAACAGGTTAAATGAATGGAAGATAATAGTGTGACATTTGGGGAAATCCAATTACTAAAGCTGAGTGTAATAAAATGGAGGCAGCAGGTGGGTGCGCTGATTAGATTCAACAGTGCGAACGGTTTGTCTTTTTTGTTAAAAGATCTTCCCTCGGTTAGCAGCCCGGATAATCAGTGTATTTTCACGACAAAGGTATGTACTAATTTGAAATGATCATGAAAGAATATTGTAGTGTAGTAAAGGCAGTCTCCGTGCACCGACAGCAGATCGCAACCGATGCCTGAAGATTAAAAGGTGAGCCAGATACAGACTATTCCATGTAAATGCACAGGATTGGTTGTGTTACAATAAAAGGTGCATTCAAGGGTGTGTTCGGGCTCGCACACACAACCGGGTCCAAACAGGGGCTAAAACATGATTGGGACGGGACCAAACCAAGTCTACATTAGGAGTAACGACTGAAGGCAGGACTGTGGGATAGTCTGCGTTCACTGGTTGGTGGTTGACTATGACACGAAGGTGCGACCAGCGTAAAAATGTACAGCATCATAAAAGCAACAACCATAGACAGACAAACAGTTTATCAATTGAAGCACAATCCAAACGTTCACTTCTCTTTTTCTAATGTATTTTACATTTGAACATGTTCATGCAGAGGGGCTCAAGCTCTTGTCCCTTCTGTTCCTTGTCCATCAAGTGCTTTTATCAAACTTGTCTTTTTTACAAGGATGATACATATATATATATATATATATATATATATATATATATACAACAATGATATATTTGTATATATATATATGCGAGCCGCCGACATGAGACCAGAGGAGGCTGAGGCAAACTCCTGTCCTGTCCCTCTCTGCCTCCTGTTTGCTTTCCTCAGGCTTTGAGGTCATTAATCATAACAGTCAAAACTACGACAAAACAAAGGGACGAGAAGGAGAGAGAGAAATGTGAAGGTGAAAAGAAGGTGAAGAAAATTGCAGCTGAGGAGACTCCGAAACCACAAAGGAAATGTTTGATATCCAAGGATGTTTAATATGCGAAATATTTGTTTTTGTGTGGATGAAATGCAATAAATTGTGTTAATCATTCTAAAGTTTAAAATTGAGTTGGAGACGGGTCAGAATTCGATAGCAGAGTTTGTCAGAGGGCAGATTTGTTAACCTGGTTTATGGTTAATGTCTGTAATTACTAGAACTGTGCAGATGGAATAAAAACTCTCTGTTAGCTTAAAGGAAAAAATTTTATATTTTTTTCACAACTGCCTCAGAAAGCGGTGCCCATATTCAACCCCAAAGTTGTGACTGTGAAAGGACTTTAACCCATGAGATTAATAAGACAAGTTTGTGGGGCCAATCCCAAACAAATAATGATAAGTTGCGCTTCTATTTTGAAGATCTCTTTCAAAAACAGTACCGGTAATTTAGTTGTATTTGCCATTTGTAGTTTAAAAACCACACAGGATTTATTTCTTTGGATGTAATTTTCTGCCTTTAAAAAAAAAATAAAAAACATGTTTTAATTAACTGGTTGTGTTCTGTTTTTATGTGTGTGTTCTTTCTGTCCAGTTCATATATTTAAAAATGGAAGACAAATAAAATAAATGAATAAAATAACACCACATAGCATATTGAAAAAAAACAAAAAAACAATGCACATAAGCTACAAAACACTAAAAGTACAAGAAACATTTTAACATTGTGAAATAAGCAAGCTAAAAAAGAATATGGTGCTTGTAAAAATAAAATAAACAAAAACAAGATAGACTTTCTGCGTTCAGTTTTTTCATATTGCAAAGCATTACCGTAAAATATGATGAAGTTGCACATGCAAAGATCAGTGTCTATTGAGTCCTATTGCCAGAAGAAATCCACAGCTATTTTACATTTCTGGAATTTTTTATTTTTTTTTTAAACTTTTTCTCAGGAGAAGGGAGAGAAGGGAGAGGTGCTGGCGGCTGCACAGACACCAGAACTTTGCCATGAGAACATTTATTCACATCCACAGGGTGAAACAGTGGGAGAGTTTAGGTGAGGTTAGAAGAGGTTGTGTTACGTGTTAATGAAAATCTGCAGTTTTTACTATAACTATGTCCCTCTGACTTGCAATACCCGTTTTATTTCTTGCAAATCATAAATAAGAAAGTAGCAAATTGAGAGCAAATGAACACAGGATATTCACTCCCAGACATGAACATTTATTTATTACACTTTTGCCCTTTGTTGCTGAATACACTTGGCTTTCTGGTACCACGTTTCACACACTGAGCACACAGTGAGCAGCTTCTCATTTCTGAAACATATGGAAGACAAATATCGTGGTCATGGAAAAGACTGGGCTCAAAAGTGCGATTGTTTTGGTCACAAATGGTCAGTGCAAATGTAGAAAAATATTTGTTAGCACACGTGCAACAGAAAGTAATTGTATTTGGGCATTACTTTCTGCTGCATGTGTGCTACCAACTATTTTCCTTGACAGAGCCGTGAGCAGCAGTGCAGAACCTGCTTTGTTACCAAGCTAAAAGCCCATTTCAAAGCCTAAACTCAGTTTTATGACCAGACGAAGTAAATCACCTTCATCAGTGACAGTCCTACAGTTTTCATGACTTTCTTGACTCAGTGACATCAGCGCAATATCGTATTTACGATAATATTGCTGGCGGTTCTTTGCTTGTTCATGCTCAGTGAGTTCTTGCGATTAAAAAAACAGATCTAGCGACTGAATAGCGCAGGATCAGAGCTTTCAAATATGGATGTAGGTGGATGTAGTATGGCAATGCTTAGAGTTAAAAGCACTAAGCAATGCTAAATGTGGCTTCAATTCAGCGGATTTTGTCAAATTCATATTTTAAGTTGTCTTCCTACAGTTATTTAGCAGAGATGAGTAACATTCCCTTTTAATAAGTACTCAAGTAAGCTATAGTAAGAGAGCTGGAGAGGAGGAGGAGAGAAGATAAGCTGCAGCTGAACCATCTAGTCCAGGAGGGCCCGCCCAATGGGCGGGGCTTACCACAGAATAGTATAAATATCTGAGTTCTCGGCCTAAATTCGCCTAATAACAGTGACTCTTGGATGAGAGCCGAAACTTCTTATTTTTTCTAAACTGAGTCCAGATGACTACAACAGAATTTTGTGGCAACTTTGTACATAGATGCATAAAGGGAATATTAGAAAGTACGTGTGTAGAAAAAAATAAAATAAAACACTAACTAAAAATAAAATTATGAGTTAAAGAGGTTATACGTGAAGTGTTTTTCTACAGTACAGATCTTTGGCTCAAAATGAGACTGCTGTGTCCTGTCTGCATCCAATTACAGAACATTTTTATTCTCCAAAAACCAGGAAGTGTACTGTTAACATGGTAGTTGTTGTCAGCTTTATTGTGATGGAAAACACTTGCTCTTGTCTTTGAAAGTTGTGCAAAGTGCTTAGAAACTTGCAGCAGTGATTGAGTAGGATGCTAAGAATACACGAGAAAGAACTTTGAGAAACAAATACCAAACTGCATGAGGTTCAGAACGATACAATATGAAAACAAACCTAGCGTTTTTCATGTGCTAGCATAAACAATGTTATACAAGCAGCAAGAGTACATCACAGGCACTACGTTTACATTCACGGGTCACTCCGAGTACGCTCTTCATCCAATTTCTGTCAAGTTTCTTCAGAGAACTGGTCAGACCTCTCTACAGTCTACGTGCAGGTCAAAGCAACCAACAGCTAATTGCAAATCAAGCTGGCTATCATAGGTAGAACCACACTTTTGGCAAACATAGATAAGCAACATCTCATTTATGTTGAGCATTTGAATTTCAGACCAAACTGATTAGTTCCTAGGTTCACACGCGTTTCAAAAATCTTAGAGCGTGCGTGTAACGGTAGTGAGCGTTATAGGTAACATAGTTTATAATGTGACTACTTGTTCATTTGTTTAAAATGTTATTCTCCTTAACCCAAGTTACACCTGGTGCCATTATGCCCCTCTCCCTTGATGCAGGTTGCAGTTTGCACACTGGGAACTGAAGTAGAATGTAGTTCTTTGTTTGCACATTGCTAGCATACCAGCGTGTTGGTGTAACATATCCTGTCCACTAATATACACATTGATCCCTGTCAGATAGAGATAACACAGGACAGGGATAATATTTATTTTCCCATAACAGCCACACCCAAGCATAAGAAATATGGCTTTCATTACATTTGAGAAACTGGAGGAGAAAAAGACCTTGTTACTCTTTCTGGACTTGGAGCTTCATGGTTTATAATGTTCTGATTACCCAATTTTCAAACTACGAAGGAAGAAGTATGTGTTTCAATATGTTGTTCCTACGTCTCAAACCATTCAGCACATCGTACATATTCACATGCAGGGTTTTTTTTGTTCAGCTTTAGAACAGCTTTTTCAGACAGGAAAGTGATGCAGGGTTGGACAGTCATCGCATACTCAATCTGCTCTCAGCACTCGATTCATTCTTGAGTTTGCAATCAATAAAACACATAATACTGATGCAGATGCAGACATCATGTAGCAACCTAATTTAGTCACTAAGTCCTGCTTTTACAATGTTCTTGATAGGAAATTTGTAAGAGTAAAATCAGGAAGGCCACCTGAGAAAGAAATGAATGAAAATGTATGCAAACACATCGCCCAGTTTGAACTGGACAGTTAGCTTTGATCTCTGAAATAAGTGAATGCATTTAGCAGAGATCATGTGAACGTGCCTCTGAATGACTCCCCAGAGGTGAGCGCAGCCTCACCCGCTCATGACGGCTCTAATTGCCTCAATTAGTGATAAGATGTACAGTCACTTCAGGTTTAGTGCAGGTTCTAATGGTCCGAGTTTTCAAGAGGCCAACAAGTCCTTAATGATGAAGTAATGAGCCTCACGAGATCTTTCGTTGGGTTAGAGGCTCACAAATGGAACTATCTAACACCAAAACTGTAAAATTACATTCTTTGTTGTATTATATTTTCCCCTTTATTTGAAATATAAACTCATGTTTTGGCTTCCATGCACTGTATATATAAAGATAAATATTGGGTCAACACTATAGGTATTATTATGTAGAGATTGTGGTGCACGGTGACAGAGCGTTTAGAGCTCTCGCCTCGCCTGGCCCTTGTCCAGGGTGTGCCCCGCCTAATGCCCAAAGTCACTGGGCTCCAGTCTCCCGCAACCCCTAACGGGTACGAGCGGTAGGAACTGAATGAATGAATGAAAATTCATTCTCTTCTCTCCTCCCACTTTGGGCTTGACATCCCTAATACACAGTGAACATTTAAAAATGTAGTATATAAATCATGAACAGGCAAATCTTATTTAATCAATGCAGTATAATGGCTGTTTAGTTTCTTGCACAGCAGATGTCATTTTCTTTATCCATCCACATTAAACATAAACAAGGTCCAACTATCTTACCCATGTAAAACTATCACTACAGCTCTTTCTGAGAATTTCTGGATGGTCAGTTCTTTTGCTGTATTTAGTTTCGGCCTTTTTCAAAGCTCACCCCTTCGTTGACCCTCCAAACCTCTGGGTATAGGTGTAGAGTTTCAGATAGACACACAATTGTACCATTGTGTCGGTGTTTGCAAAAACCAAAACAAAACTAGCACTTCAGCGTCACTCATCACTCCCTATTTTCCTAACCTCTTCTTCCAAACACATTACAGGTGACCTTCGCAAGGGGATGATTCTATTTTGTTAAAACATTATGTATTTTTACTGGATGGCTCGCTGCAAAGACCAGATGTTTAATCAAAAGTCAAGATTTTCTTTTAAGACGTTGCCTTGATTACCTTAAACGGACTCAACATGAGAAACAGCCATTTCAGTATGTTCCATTAAACCTATTAAATCCACTCACATTATATAATAGTGCACACCACACAATAGGGGCCTTTCAAGGGCAGTCCCAGTGGAAGCCAACAAAGGGCCCTCTCTCTCTTAGGGGCCACTCCAGTAATGCAGAAAGAGCTAAACACAGTTTTAGTTTAGTCTATGTGAATGTACGCTAGCAACAGCCCCAAGCGCTAAGTTACCGACTCGAGAAAAGAGGAAAAGAGAGCAGCATTTGTATGACCAAGTGCCTTATTCAAAATAATTTATATCAGGAAAAAAGCGCATGGTTGTCCTCAAGATGACACTATGAGACTGAAAAATGGACAAGAGTAAGCAGAATGCAACATGAGTGTAATCAGAGAGGGACTATGTTGTCCCAGAACCCAGAGTCTCAGCGGGGCCAAACGGACTCTCTTCTGATTTTCTATTAAAGGGGATGTATTATAATAAATGCACTTGAATGAGCTTTTAATCTTGTTACAACAGTGTTTCCTCCTCATTAAGTGCTGTTTTGATTGATTCCTGCATGTTTGAGTAATGCTGTACTGCACTGCAATTGAGGCTTGAGGGTTCAGAAAATTACTATTTTCACTTAACCCCTATCCCCGCCCACTTCTCTGTATTTAGATGTGATTACTTGAAAAATGAAGTCTCTATATGACATTTTAACTCACACAGTCACTTTTGAAAAATAAAAAAACAGTTCTTACTACATTGAAATTTCACTGGAGCTGCAGTTCTGAACAAGAAGTCAATGGATCTGTTTCTATTACCGCTGTTTTAGATCGATTGTGGTTCAGGAACAAACTGTAAAAGTGTTGTTATGTTATGTTTAAAACTTAGTGCCTGAAAAAGAAGGTCCATCAAAGGTCCTGATAGATGATAGTGATGATGATTTACCTGTGAGTTATGCTATGTGACTTTTCTAGAGCAGGGGTTCCCAAAATGTTCAAGCCGGGACCCCGAAAACAACTGGGGCCCTCCCTGCATAACATAACATTTAAAATCTGGTTTTATTTTTGTGTATTTGTGTATTGGATTATTGTTTTTACCTAGAAGTAGTAGTAGTTCCAAGAAAAAAATTAAAATAAATACATAATCATTATTTTAAAATTACATCAATCCATATCATTTTGTGACCCCAGCTCATGCTTCGCGACCCTCACTTTGGGAACCACTTCAAGAGGATGGTCCGCCGCTTGCTTGTCTCCATGGTGATGTTATTGCTTTGCACATTATGTTATTGCTTACGGCATTAAACATATCCATCTCAAATGTATTACATTACAGCATACGTTGACGCGGAGATGATAGAAGACTTTCAATGTTATAAAGTAAAACATTTTAGGCCTTTCACCAGAAAAAAGTACAAAGTGCACCTTTAATGGGGGACAGTGCTTGTCTTGTTGTTCGACACACTTTTTAATTTCTATTTTTAGGTATAATAAACTCATAGAGAACATAAAAAACTGGTTGAAATGATATATTTTTGCTTGCCTTATTTCTTCTGTTAACTGCGACTAAAACTCATATCATATAATGTATTAAATATGTATGAAGGCAATTACAATGATGTAGCAATTTATCTCTATACTAAAATTATAGGCAAATGATTAATGAAAGATAGGTTGGATTAAAGCGAGATAAAAACACATTAGTCATACTAAAAACGACTTAATTTAAGGTGCGTGCGTTTTGCTCATGGACACAATGGCAGTAGTAGCATTGTCCCCACAACGTGATACAAATGTGTGCCACTTTACACACTAGATTGGGTTAAAAAAGAAAAACAGAACAAAGAACAAGCAAAACAGAAAATAATTATAATGTATGCAACTATATCCACATCAAAGTACTCAGAAAACCATCACGGATGACCACTCACCTTTAAGTGGAACAAGAGACACAAACATGCTGTAACCATGGCGACACATCCTCAGTAAAAGCACATAAACTACAATGGGAACGGCAAATGCCAATGGCCGTGCAATTCGAGCTTTCAAGTTTGCCGTTCGCGATAAATGAATGGAAAAAATATTCAATAGCTTTTATCATGATTTGGAGATCAATAAGGCTAGTCTCCAATTAGCATACACTTTTATAATGCAGATTAGACCTGCCATGAAACGTTTGTGGATTTGGACTTGGACGCTGGGTGACCTTTCCAAGCTTTCTGTGATCGATGTCAATTACTTTTCACCACTTAAAGTTCTTGCTTCCATTTGGCTCGGAGGGAGAACAAACCAACAGCTTTTTCAATAACGCCGAACCCAAAGACAGTCATTTTGCATGGATGAAACATAGAATAACGCACCAGTGGGGAAAACAATTTTGCTGTACTCCGAAACCATGTATTTAAATCTAAAAGCAGCAAGCCTGTTCCCATCTGTTTTGACCAGTCGGCCTCGGAATAATATGTTTCTTTCATTCACTGCCATGCTGACTCGAGAGTACCCAGGCAGAATTTTCTATTACCAATCTAATTGCACATTCCAGCCTGACAAGAGCTCATTAAACCTTAATTATACACATGTTGTTTTCTACAAACATCTCCATTTGGGTCTCTCTAGCTTGTAATTGTTCAGCAGGGACAACCGGTTGAGATTTCACAGATTGCAAGCGAACAAGGGAGAGAGGAAAGACAGAAAATAAAAATGAATACAGAGAGAGGGAGAGATAGAGAGGAGAGAGAAAGAAGGAAAGAGAAGTGCAGTAGAAGTAGGTCATGTCTCTCCATAAACAAGGTTTCTAAAATAATATACCCATCCAGTGGAAATAATGCCAAACAAGTGAGCGAATGTGGAGCTCATGTAATATTTACAAAGCACTAATACATGGATGGTGGGGCTTTTTCTACGCGGGGCCCCTCCTCTCTGCAAAAGCTGGGGGTTTCTGTCTTCTTTTTCCATATGGCATTTGAATTTCAGAGGACTATGATATATCTGGCAGGGAACGTGGCAGTGATGATTGTCAGGCAGAAATGCACGTTTAATCATCCACGTACGGTCCGTCGTTGTTTATCGCAGGTCAAATGCGGAATTTACTGTCAATCTTTTTTTACAAAGAGGATCTTGGAAAAAGGTTTGAGGGATAAATCACAAATAAAGATACATTTAAACGTAAAAGCATTAGGTTTCCGCTCTACTACTCCTGTCATCTCTGTGCAGTGCGTGTTCTTTCACGTCGGTGCGGTCGGCGGCGTTTTTCTCACACGTTTGTTACATTTTAGCGATGCGGGCTTGAGCTCTATTCCGCGGTGTCGGTGATACCAGGGCTGTGGAGAATCGGCCTTTAGAGACGTCTTTAAACTCCAGCTGCTGCTTTAGTGAGGTCAGGGAACGGCCGAGCGCAGACAGCTCCCAGCGTGAGGGGGAAGCCGGGCGGCCGGTGGCACAGATCTGCAGCCACATCTCTGTTAGTCTGCCCACATTTGGTCAGAGTCTAATTGAACACGGGACAATCAACATTGCTAAACTGTATTTCATTGTGTTCATTGTTCATTGGCAAATGCAGTTCTATTAAAATTTGATTGTGTGCTTTTCAAATTGTTTACATATCGTAATGAACCACCGGAAAGGTCAATTGCGTATTTAAACTTAAACGTCACATATTCTCATAAACTCTAAATCAACTTTAAAACAACATTGTCGGTACATTTAAATATTTAGTTAGGCACTGCTGATTTATTTACATGTGATTAGGGATGCAACAATATCAGATTTTAGTGCTGCGATTATAATAAATGTATTGAGACTATTGTTGGCACTATGACCAAGCAACATTGAAATCCTCAGACTATCTTTAATAAATCAAACCTCCTGAATGAAAAAGTCATTATATTTACACATAGCTAGATAAAAGTACTTTACATGTAGTTTGACTTTTTTGGAGAATTTGTCAAACTGAAATGACTCATTATTGCTTCCTACGATTCTCAAAATTACTCTTTTTTAGTTATTTTGATCATA
Source organism: Eucyclogobius newberryi (assembly GCF_026437365.1). NCBI lineage: Eukaryota > Metazoa > Chordata > Actinopteri > Gobiiformes > Gobiidae > Eucyclogobius > Eucyclogobius newberryi. Next base: position 28,752,002 of record NW_027315823.1, on the reverse strand, counting down.
TTGTGACGTGAATAATCCCGATTATTGATAAACCGAAGCATCTTAACATTCCTACAAGTCAGTCTGTAATACACACAACCAGAAGAGCCATGTTTATTTTCCTTTATTTTTTTCCACCTTGAAATGAAATTACAAAACAAGGCTCTTTATTTGATCTTTTTTAATTAGTGTTTTGGCATTTTCGCTTTGTTTACAATGAATCAGTTCGCTGCAATAGTCCATTATTAGCACAATTATGCTGCGGAAAGCCTCTCGCTAACACCAACTGCTTGCATTTGCTGCAGGTGAGCCATGTCAAGATAAACAAACACCACATATTAAACAGGAAAACGAGCGCTTTCCATTATATTATTGTACCGGCAAAATAAAAAAATAAATACGTAATAACTACAACCTGCTACTGCATCCGATTTCTGTCTATGTACAGCGTATATGCTTTTTTTTATTTGTCACACTTCGGAATTAAAGCAGCGGCTAAGATATTCACCACAGAATCTCACTCATGCAATATTAATATGGCACCAAACTATGGAACCCCCCCTCCAACATGCTCCATCTCCTTCCAAAGTAATTGACTATGCAATACTTCCAAATCAGCTCAGAGAGAGGGCGCGAGACAAAGGGTGAGGGGGGGAGGGGAAGAGGAGAGGGACAATAGACAGGAATAGACGGGGTCCTAAAGTGCTCGTGTCAAGTGTGCGCCGTAGTGCAGATTCTGAACCCGCGCTCCATGTATCACTGTCAGCGGAGACACTCACAACAACAGCAGAGCAAGGGGAACCGAGGAACAAAAAGGTTCCCTCTCTCCTACGACTTCAGCGGCGGATTTAAACCTGATGCTAATGCTGGAATGGCTTGGAACGTAATCAAATGGCGCTACACGTAAACGTCACTAATTGGAAGTAACTTTTGGGATTACGGACAGTTCTAAACCGGGTCAATTACATCTAAACTGAAGCTAATTGGGCTAAACCCGGCAAAGTGGTTCTACAAGTGAGGACTGAAATGAAGCCAACTGGTAAAATAGTAAATAGCAAAAATGATAAGATAAAGCTGAAACTTGGGGTGTTATAAACAATGAACCTGATTGAAATGAGCCAAATGTAGAACTCTGAAGTCAAGAAATCAAACTTCTGTTGAATCCAGTTGAGACACAATTTGTTTTTTGTTGTTTTTACTGGCAGAAATACTTGCCATGTTGGTTATGGTTCAGTAGGGCACTTCACCTTTGGCTTCCGCCCCAAACCCATGCTGCCCTGTGAATGGTCCGCTGGTTAAGCCTCAATCGCAGGAGTGGGAGCCGGGACATATGGATTCTCCAGGTCATTCAGGTCAACCAGGTGAATCACAATACTAAACAATAGAAGCTTGAAAAAAACTAAATGATTGGATTCTGGTTAAAGGTACACTATGCAACTCTTTATATAGAAATGAGTGGTCCAAAAACTCAGAACTTTCAGAGACGAGGAAGAAGGTGAAAAAAAGTTTGAGGAAATGTATGTTTTCTATCTAAAGTTTTATAAATTAGACCCCTCATTGCTTTGCCCAGATTGTTTCGCTGTACGGCAATAAACATGTCTATCTTCATGGAGACAATCAGCCGACTTTTTACAATTTTTTAAACAATAAAAACACCTGTGAATGAATTAGATACAGTAGTTTAATGCCATACTTTGGAACATTCCCTGCAATGCAATAACATCACTGTTGAAACAACCATGGGGCGAATCCATTACCAGAAAAGTGACAAATGTATCACAGTTACACTTTATCAGAGTTAATAAAGAACTAAATACAATATAAATGGAGTTAATACAATAACAATTTCCATAATAGCCCATGGACTTCCATGCAGCACACTATATATGAAATGGAAAATGTTTGATTATCTTTTGTGCCACATTTACTGTAATAAGCCGTCCACTAACTTACCAAAGCCCCAATGCCATACATCCACGCCGCAGTCTCTAATACATCAGAAATTGCCTGGAAAAGGGGGTCACGTGGGTCACAACCTTGGCACTGACAATTTAAAAAATGAACCGTGCGCATTCAGAGCCATAACACGCGCTAAGAGAAAAAACGGGAAAGGTTGCGGGGGCACGGGGCTGTGGTTAGAGATGAGGAGGGGGGGGCAGCGCACCTTGACAGGAAGCGCACACAAAGGTGAAGACAGAGCAGGGGAGTGAGGTTAGCCATGACAGGTAGAGTGGGGGCTGCTGCGGAAGTACCAAACCCATTTTTAACTGAAGATACTCTAGTGCTGCTGCTGCTGTTGCTGCTGCTGCTGCTGATTAGAGACCGAACAAGACAGATAGAGATCAAGAAGGAGTGGAGGAAGGAAAGAGGGGGAGGCAGTGGGTGAGTAAAGGGAGGAGGGAAGAGGAGGGAGGGACCTTGGACTAGTTGTTGCACCTTGACACCCCTCTCTCGTCGCAGGCTCTGATAAGTGCGATGGAAAAAGGCCTGATTTCCTCCTGCATGTTAAGTGGTTTACACACTTGTCCCTGTGTGCAGCCCGGAGCTCCAGCACGCTCCTGCTGAGGCTGTGCGCAGCGAGGTACAAGCACGGCCAAGGAAAGTGCAGATATTTGAAAGTGTTTTTTAATCCAAATAAAGTGTTTGCATTTCTTCCAGCGATGTAAAGAACTCTGCAGCTTTACTGTTTGAAATATGTGATACCAGAATGTACATTAGCTTGGTTTGATTGCGTGTAAAAATCTGTCAAATTCATGTATTTTGGCTTCAAAATTCCTGCCATGGACACAATGATTGGATAACTTTGGTGCATACATCTTGTTTCAGGGGAAAAGACCATAACGAATAAATGGAGGACACAAACGGCACCAGTTTTCAAGAACTGGGCTGACATTTGTAAAAAAAATTGTCTTTTACTGACTTTTTGTGTCATTGCTGTTCTCTCTCTGTTTGTGTTCTGTTTTTTTCTTTTCTACGTCTTCGTTTCTGTTCTGTTTTATATATTTTAAAAAGCAACAAAAAACTGGAAAAAATTATAATAACCCTTTTTTCCACAGATATCATCAGTTCAAATGATGTTGAGTGGCTGTTATCAAGCAGGGAGTAAACTGCAAGCCAACAACGTTTACTCAATAGTTCTTTGAGAAAAAGCTTGTGTTTTTTGAGTTTGACAAAAGAAAATCTACCAGTAGTTCTATTGTTGCATTGAGATTTTCAGAATTCCTCAACTATTGAAATATAAATACAAAAAAAAAACATTATAAATTCCCAGTAGTGTCATAAATGCTTTATATAAGGCCTCAACATCATTGTACATGAGACATAAGACTGATTGGACATTAATGCACATTTAAGTCTATTCTTTACGCATCTCTGGTCAATGAGACAACTTTTTATTCTACTATGCATATCCTGAATACCTAATCCAAAAGTGTATTTGTGATTGGCATGCAGAGACTGTGTGCTTTCCGACGCTTCACAAATACATACAGTCAAGTTCACATAGGCGTGACTGACAGGCAGATTAACCAATTGAAACGCATGGTCGCTTTGTGTCAAAACAAACATGGCTGCTTTCAGGTGAAAACGGACAAAAAACAGCGCCAACTTCAGCAGAATCGTTGGGCGAAAGCAATAAGCCATGTTTGTTTGAGTTGAAGAAGTATATATATTGTTCTAAATGACACAGGGACATTCTTGAGGAGATGTTTTCGCATTTAAGTGTGCGCTACAAATAAGTGGCGGCTTTCTGATCCCGATGCGTATCCCACACAGACTGTAGAAGGAATAGGCTCATAAGATAGCACTGATTACAAAAAAAAAGGGCAATGACCGTGGGCTATGTTTGCATCTCCCAGTGTGAAACTATTTAGAACATCTAGTGTGAGAAACCAATGCAATGCAAGCTTTAATTAAAAAGGTGTGCACTAACAATATTACAGTTCTCCTTTAGTTCCCCCTGAAGCTGTCAGCGCACGATTTAAAACGCACATAAAAAGGAAGACATAAGAAATTGAATTATCTTCTCTCACTATTGTTCTTTCATTTTCTCCTTTGTTACATAAACGTCTAAAAGCAAAGGCAGGCAAGATTCTAATTATGATTCTCACAATGCTAAAAGATTTCTTCCTCTTTTTGTATTAAAATATGAAAGACAGGTTTGACAAACAAAGTACTCTTCCAGCACTTTGTCAAAGTCAAAGTGAGTGCCGTGCCGCTTAACTTCAATAAAAATCATCTTTTTTTCCTCCAGGCACGTCAGGAACAATTCTATGAAAACAGAAAATGTCGACTTTGATGTTCCGGTACATCTGCTTTATCACAGAGGAGACATAAAGTACTCACTAATCTGTTACATGGTTAGGCCTCCAGGATTACCAGCTAGTTCCTGTTTAAGTCATTGAATACAGATTATACAATAAATCCAACTTCAAAAGTGGAAGAGGTCTGTTCTAGTGGCTTTATGTTAATGGATAATTCAGTCATTCACTCCTCATTTACATTCGTCTGAAGCCACAGCTGCCCTGGTGTGGATAGATAGACAGAAGTATGACAAACAAACAAACAAACAAACAAACAAACAAACAACTTTATCCAAGGACACCACCAATATATGCATTCACCTAGAATAGTGCAACTTGATCTATCTTTCACTTTACACTTAACATTCACAACCTGCTCCTTCATCATGTGTTTTGTTTTGCATGTACCGTATTTTCCGGACTACAAGTCACACATTTTTTCATAGTTTTGGCCGGGGTGCGACTTATAGTCCAGAAGATACGATACAGTATTTTAGAAATACATAGTGAAAATTGTTCTTATACCCCAAAAAGCCTTATTATTACATATGACCTTTAAATGTACACTATGGAACCTTTCTGGTGCTGGGTGAAGCAGGTTTTATATTGCACTTTAAAGTGTCTATACCCAAATTTTGTCCCTGTGGTTGAGCAAATGTGTCTTGCTCCAGGACAGATATGTCGTAAAAGCAGCTCTTAAGGTCAAAATGAGAACGCCATGTGCTGTCTGCATCTAATTATAAAGAGTTTTAATGTCCAAGAATCAGGAAATGCTAGTTTTTTGCTACAGCTTTACAGTAAAAACTACACTCTGGTCTCTGAAAGTTGTGAAAAGCGCTCATAAACACATCGCGGTGAATAATTACGACGCAATGAATGTGTCAGGAAAGAGAGGAATAACTTTGAACCGCTGAAACTACTTCTGTTTTTCACGTTTATAAGGCAGTACAAATCAGGTACTGCACAATTACAAGTACACCCACGTGAAGACAGACTGTACCTTCTACTAGCAGAGATCGCCAGCCTTCCCTGTGTGGTCAGTGCACATAATGTAGCGGTAATTAAGGCATGGGTGAGTAAGCTTGGGTTAAAATGCGATGTCCTTACCCCAGTAGAGGGCAGTCTCTTGCCGTCAGGGTTTGGGCGCATGGGCAGGGAGCTGTAGAGTCGCACACCTCGCTCTGCTGCTGCCGAGTATCTGTTCTGTAAGCACACACAGGAGAGAGAGAGAGTGAGACACACGTTACAAGCAAGTTTGAAAAGTTCACATATTCTTCCAGTATTTCAGTTTTAATATTGTTGAAAGGGCTTCACTAGGTTATGTCATAAATGTAAAGAATTGGTGAGTGATCTGCAAAAGAAATGTTGTATTGTTTATCAGGGAAATCATCGTCAAAAATGACAAATAACGACATTCTGAAAACCACTTTTACTTCTCTTTTCCGTCGATCTGCATTTGACTCATCTCTCGGTGTCGCGTAGGGGAGCGTGCAGTTTGATGAGGATCCTAGTTAAAAGATTAGACTATTGTGCATGCTTTAGGTTGGTCAAAGAAAGTAGTCCCTGCTTTGCTACCGAAGATGTGCAGATAGGTTCAAAGGAATTTCTGAAAATGCAATTGGGTCAAATATTTTCTAATCCAAATCAACAAAAAAAAAAAAAAGGAAAATGACTAGTCAAAGAGATATTTTGTTTTCGATTAGTTAAAACAATAATTTCTATAGAATTTTTAAATACATTTTTACTAAATAAAGGTTGAAAAATTGTGTCTTAAGGCTTCAAGAATATTTATGAATAAAGTGTATTATTGATTTGATTATTGATTTTTACATTCTAGTTTTAGTTTCAAAAAGATCTTTTGGCATGTGACGTCTCGGTACCAATAATCCAAACATGATTAATATTATTCCACTGATGAATTGACGTAGCCCTATTGTAATGACTATAATTGTTATGTTTAACTTGACTCTTACCCTATTTTACTGTTTATTGTCATTGCTAAGACTTCTGTGTTATTGATGAACCCTTTGCCCTGTATAGCCATGTATAAAAATAGCTCCATTGTTGCCGCTGATTTGTTTAGAGTTTTGTTAGTGCGATGCATTTTCCCCGAGAGAGGCGGCGGGTGCATCGGGCTGCCATGTTGAATCACATCTCCTCACGGTGATGTAGCACACATAATAACTGGATGAGGTCGTCTAGGCAGCGGCACTAATGGAACTAAGCTCGCGTTTGCATCGTCCCGGCTCGTACGGGGACGGCACTTTCCCTTTGCATTGGACGACAGATAATGACTATATCGGGCTCCTCCAACCTGTAGCGGCGGCTTTGAAACTGTTAGCGCTGGAGAAGTTAATGATTTGCAACAGGTTGTCACTGGCAGGAGGCAGCGGTGCAGCTCGGTCGGGGTTCCAGATGTGTACCCGGGAAGCGGCGGGGGGGCGTCCCAGGATTCACTTCCAATCGCACCTCGCCGCGCATCCAAGCGACTCGCGGATCGTAAACAACTCCACGCACCTTTGTAATTCTCTCAGATTTAATCATAATATGTGTATACTTTTGGAACTAAAGTTAGAGCTTTGAATGCGGGGTGCCGGGGTTTTCATCAGCAGTGAATCATTTGGACATATTGGCTTTACATTTTGTATGAACTGTAACTTTATCACAAATAGAAATTCAACATTATTTACATAAAGTTTTGTTGTTGCACATAGCGTTTCCCATAGATTTGAATCATTTTTATATCATTATCATGCAACTTCTTTTTAAGCTTGTCAACATTTAGTCATTTAGTCAATTAATTGGTTGATGGTGTCTAGGCTGACCAGTTTATATTAGTCGACTAATTATTTCTTAGGGTGTTTAAATAGTTTAAATTCACAACAGCAGAAGAGAGAAGGTAGTATCTTATCTTAAGCTCTGGCTGTGTACTGTGAGTCAAATCTGCTTTTGTGCTGATGAATCCACTGTTTACAAGTACTTTTCTGTATTTATTTGTATATGTGTAATATCCTATAGTACCATAGTCAGTGCATATGGACAAATCATAGAGATACTCGACTTTAATCAACCAAGAATCTCCTTTTGTTTTCTCTTCAAGCATCTGAAACAATGAAAGAGTATAGATTCTGAAATTAAACTATATTGTTGTTGTTTTTTACAGTCAGTGAGCCCAGATTATACAGACAAATTAATTTCAAAGAATATGTCGGCCAATACGCACCAAAAACAGCCCATTCTCAAGACAAACTGCATGTATTAAACGTATTAATTCAATCCCGTTCAAAGAGCATGATTTATAGCTAATAACGATCCCTGTATGCATTAACATCTGATGTCAAAGGGCTTATACCACAGCAAGTCTTCCCCCTGAGGCGCAGTGGAGCTCTTGCTGTGTAAGGTTTTGATTTCCTGTGCTCATTATGAAAGGTAAAAACAGATAGCACATATCAACAGCCATCTTGTTCAATGGAGTTTGCATAGTGTTGACACGGCAGTATACAGCTCGCCGCAATCATAATCCAGTTCTAAAGGATCCTGACCGCAGTGTTTGATAAGGCTTATGATAGGTTATACTGTTATCAAATAAATGGTCACATTTATATAGCGCTTTTCTACCGTCAAGGTACTCAAAGCGCTTTACATCAAGGAACCAGTCACCCATTCACACACACATTCACACCCCAGATGTACGCAGACACTGGGGGGCAAGTTGGGTTAAGTGTCTTGCCCAAGGACACAACTGCAGTATTCACATGAGGCAGCTGCGATCGCACCGCCAACCTGCGGGCCAGTGGATCTGACCGCTCTGACTGAGCGGGGAGTTGAACCGCCGACCTTTGGATCAGAAGACGAGCACTCTACCACTGAGCTACTGAAATAGTACCTCTTTTCAATACCCATCTGTGCTTATACTGCCCCCAAGAAGATGTTTGACCCTATCTTACAATGAAACAGCTTTTCTCCCTTAGCTCCTAATGACTTTTCTGTATTGGATATTAAAATTAAACTCAACTTTTTCCCTGTAAATTAGTAAATTATGTATTGTAAAAGTATATCTTTGTGACACAAATCAGACTACCGTTCACTTGGCCAGGCATCTAAAATTCACCAAAATGCCAGAATACTATGTGTTCTGTTCATTTTTTTTCTGGGGACGGACACCCAGACCCCTTTTTGTGCCACCCCTGTATCAACTATGGCTTCTGTCTGGTCACCCTGGGGAAACACTATGGATGTCACAATATCAAATTATTGTGAGAAGAATCATCACAATTGAACAATTATTCATGATTATTGACTTATTTTCTGAAAGAGAAAATAAAGTTATTTACATTTAGGTCTATTTTTGGACTGTACATTGAACAAAAAAGACATAATTTTGCTACTAAAATGGTCACGACTATTATTTTTTCATTCTCACGCTTACATTGTGACCTCACTACTCACGATTTTCGATTCACCTGATTATCGTGACATCCCTATCCATCACTGATCGTTGGCTAATGAGGGATACTCGAGTGTGTGTAAGAAACCCACACAGGTTCACACAAATGCTGCTCCATTTTTGTCCATCATCAGTACAGGACACTCCAGCATTTACAGTGAGGACATTTTCAGAGCAAACCATCATCTGTCCAGTCAGCCTCATCACTTAACGGTGTGCAAACAAAACACCATTTAATTTGCTTTGGCACTCGCTCTTGAGACTAAACCACAACCAGGCTTGTTGGGTAACTTGTCAGCATTGCCGTAACTAAACAAATGCCTGGTATAACAGCTTGCTTTGTCAGGGAGTAAGTGTTTGATATTTCTCCCATGTGCCAGCGTGCTAATCTGGCCCTGTGGCATGCCATTACGGGCCTAATAACAGCTGTCTGTGGCCTGGAGGGGACATAGGCCAACCGTGCAACGCTAACTAGGCCTGACAGACTCATTAGGAGCGCTGGCACCCACAACGGCAACATCCCCAACTCCTCGTGTTCCCCTCTCGCTGGATCACAACAGTTAGCAAAGTGCACATTGCTTTGTTCACTACACGAGTCCCCTTGACACCTTCTGCTTCTGGTGCTCTCAACCTTGTCACCTCCGCTTAGCGCCTTTAGCTGTGTCAATAAACAAACTGACAAAGTAAATGTTGCTATTGTGAATGTCCTTACCATGAAACAAGAACAAGTAACATTGCATCTTGGCAGCTAGGAGGGTGAACATTTGCTCCACAGATGTGCAACTTTGCCTGTCCTCCTAAGTTATTACAAGTTTATCAGTTTTCCAAAGACGAATGTATGAAATGATGATGAAATATCGCAATTACAACACACACAAGGAAGAGCAGGTGAATATGAAACATGCAATGAAAATCAAGATGAATAAAAATAGATTTAACACAGACTGTGCAGGTAAAGCAAAAATAAAAGACTTGTATGTAATGTACAACAAGTGGCTCTGATGATGATTATGTACTGTGCAGTATTTGGACAGAACAAATAGCAGGTAAAGTGGTAAAGTGTGTTATAATATCCTGTACAATAAGTGGCTCTAATCATAATTGCATCCACCCCTTGCTTCTCTCCATGCAGATGTTATTATTTTTCTGTAAAGGTTCTATAGCAAGGCATTAAACGTATCTCTCTTGCATTCATTTATTACAGTTATTCCGATATTGTCTAATATATCCAGGCATATCTGAGTAGCAGCCCGACCAAAACCACTAAAAATCGAGCCTTTCTTTACTCTCTGGCACTCAAACACATTTAGCTTTGATGCTCTGAACTTTAGCACCCCTGCACTTTGCTTTTTGTACCTCCCGTTTCACCCAATGCTACCAACGTTTACCATCTCGCCTCAGCAACACCTCTTATCAATCCAACCCTTTCAGTGCCCGCCCACGCACTTTAAACCAATCCCCGAAGGCAATGCGGATTTTGGTTTGGTTCAGCTCAGTCTGAGATGTAGCCAAGTTAAAAGGCGTTCAGTTGCATGTACAGGAAGATGTTAGCCGCAGCAGCATCCTCTGGTCTGGATTGTGGAGCCTGTTCTAGCATAAGAGGGACTTCCCCAGTTCAGACAGCAAAAGCAAACAATGTGCCTCAGCCAATCACCACGGACTGTAGATACTGGCCAAGGTTTAAGAACGCTAACAATAGAGGGAGGGTTGAAACACAATGCAGCGGTGATATAATATGCTCTAACCTGCAAAACGAAATGTTGAAAATGACTTGAGTATAAAAATGGGCACGATGACTTCATGTTTACAATTGAAGAAAGGATGATCTACTATTGGCCAAGACTAGCCCCGTTTTTTTTTAGTTCCAGTGCGCAATTGAGTAGGAACTAGGGACTTGTTCCACACAAACATACAATTCTTAATAAGTAAGTAGTAAGTGAAATTTTAAATGTTTTATTGATCATTTCATTGCTTGTTTGAGTCTTTTGTGCATCAATCAAAATAAGATTTTGAGAAAGCTCACAATGAGGGGAAACCGTTATAATGTGGTTCAAAGCTCTCTTTTCATAACCTTAACCTTAAATAATGATGCTATGCAATGCTTAACACAATGATGCCATGGTAAACAATTGTATGTATCTGTTTATCTTTATTTATTGTGTTTTTCTGTGGCAAGGATAATTAGGGAACAATTAAAGGACAAATCATGGATGGGCAATATTTACAAAACAAATGTACCTCTGTCTCTTTAGTTTTTAGTTAATTCAGTTAAATCAGCTTTTTGTGTGCATATTTTACAACAAACAATGATATATTATCTTCAAAACAACATCCACAAAATTATCTAAATTCGAATATATTGTTCACCTCCAGAACAAATGCAATAAAAAACGTTACGCTATGACCACTATATAACTTGCTAATATACCGGAAACAAATGACACAACCTTTTGCAACATAATTTCCCTGTAACTACCTGCACTAACAACAATTACTACTAGGCATTTCAGGGCAACATTTATCCAAAAGTCAACATTTATCCAAAACATATGACCGCACTATTACCTATATCTGAAGCACATAGCGTCATGGAGTCATTAGATGCACACATTTGCTTTTTTTATAGTGTGAGCGAGGGGCACCGAAAAGCCAGGGGCACAGCTGTGGGGTACTATTACCTGTAACATTAGCCCTAGCATGTTATATTATTTACGCAGATCTGGACTTAATGGAACACATGTGCGTCTGTAGCTTACATTCTTCCCAGATTAGCTGAAGCCATGTCCACATCTAACTGTGCCGACCGGCCGGAGGAATGCAAGGCCCACACTGGCTTATGGAGAAACCCTATCAGCGTAGTATACAGTCAAAACTATAGTATTTATACTGTGGGTAATGATACTTGTGGTACTCTATGTTCACAATACGGGGTGCTAATTGTATGTGCCATGTGTTGCAAATGTACAGTGCCAGACGAAACTGTGGACATGAGTTCACCTTGGTTTCTAGGGATTATGAATTGGCTCAAAGAAAAACTGTACAAAATATTGATGTAAACATTATGTTAACGATGGTGATCTGTAATGATAAAAGACATGGCCATCCGGTAAGTGGCCTCCAAAAGTACCTGCAGTACGCATGGACAGTACTCTCACCTGGCAACATCAATAGATTCAAATGATAGATTAAAAAAATGAGAAAAACAAATCATGAGGGAGCAGTTGCAATCATTTAACATGGTCAACATAAAGCTTTTCTCTACAACTCATTAAACATTAAAACTATAGGGTACACAGCTGTTTTTTTTAGCAAATTAATATTTTTTTTTTGTTTTCTCCCCTAAAAATGAGACTGCTGTGCACTGTCTACATCTAATAATAAAGTATTTTATGCCTAAAAAACAGTTTTAAAGCTACGCCCGTGCCTGAGAATGAATGCTGCTGGATGTTATTGATGAACCAATGGGTTTGTGTGGTAATAAGTACTCCAGATGTAAGTGCACTTTTGTTTTAAAAGTTACTTAAGTAAATGTACTTGATTAAATGTAATGAGTGTAAATGTAAGGCATGGGTCTAAAAAGTAAAAAAATAAAATAAGCTATTTGAAAAAAGCTGCTTAAGGAGAACATAGTGGAAAAAACTAGTATTAACCAAAACCAGAACTAAAATTGAGACAATAGTGGACTTAAAACAAAAACCACTGTCAAGATGAATTCCTTTTTAATTTTAACCGTTGAACTAAAAAAAAAAAAAAATCATGACCAAATTACCAAATCTCACCAAACAAAACTGTCTCCTAAAGTTACCGGACTGTTTTTTATTTTATTGGGATGATAATGTGAAATGCAATATTACACATGTATTGCACTAGTCCAGGTGTATTACAATAGTCCAGGTGTATTACAATAGTCCAGATGTATTACAATAGTCCAGATGTATTACAATAGTCCAGGTGTATTACAATAGTCCAGGTGTATTACAATAGTCCAGGTGTATTACAATAGTCCAGATGTATTACAATAGTCCAGGTGTATTACAATAGTCCAGGTGTATTACAATAGTCCAGGTGTATTACAATAGTCCAGGTGTATTACAATAGTCCAGGTGTATTACGTCCAAGTGTATTACAATAGTCCAGGTGTATTACAATAGTCCAAGTGTAGTCCAGGTGTATTACAATAGTCCAGGTGTATTACAATAGTCCAGGTGTATTACGTCCAGGTGTATTACAATAGTCCAGGTGTATTACGTCCAGGTGTATTACAATAGTCCAGGTGTATTACAATAGTCCAGGTGTATAACAATAGTCCATGTGTATTACAATAGTCCAGGTGTATTACAATAGTCCAGGTGTATAACAATAGTCCAGGTGTATTACAATAGTCCAGGTGTATTGCAATAGTCCAGGTGTATTACAATAGTCCAGGTGTATTACAATAGTCCAGGTGTATTACAATAGTCCAGGTGTATTACAATAGTCCAGGTGTATTACAATAGTACAGGTGTATTACAATAGTCCAGGTGTATTACAATAGTCCAGGTGTATTACAATAGTCCAGATGTATTACAATAGTCCAGGTGTATTACAATAGTCCAGGTGTATTACAATAGTCCAGGTGTATTACAATAGTACAGGTGTATTACAATAGTCCAGGTGTATTACAATAGTCCAGGTGTATTACAATAGTCCAGGTGTATAACAATAGTCCAGGTGTATTACAATAGTCCAAGTGTAGTCCAGGTGTATTACAATAGTCCAGGTGTATTGCAATAGTCCAGGTGTATTACAATAGTCCAGGTGTATTACAATAGTCCAGGTGTATTACGATAGTCCATGTGTATTACAATAGTCCAGGTGTATTACAATAGTCCAGGTGTATTACAATAGTCCAGGTGTATTACAATAGTCCAAGTGTATTACAATAGTCCAGGTGTATTACAATAGTCCAGGTGTATTACAATAGTCCAGGTGTATTACGTCCAGGTGTATTACAATAGTCCAGGTGTATTACGTCCAGGTGTATTACAATAGTCCAGGTGTATTACAATAGTCCAGGTGTATTACGTCCAGGTGTATTACAATAGTCCAGGTGTATTACAATAGTCCATGTGTATTACAATAGTCCAGGTGTATTACAATAGTCCAGGTGTATTACAATAGTCCAGGTGTATTACAATAGTCCAGGTGTATTACAATAGTCCATATGTATTACAATAGTCCAGGTGTATTACAATAGTCCAGGTGTATTACAATAGTACAGGTGTATTACAATAGTACAGGTGTATTACAATAGTCCAGGTGTATTATAATAGTCCAGGTGTATTACAATAGTCCAGGTGTATTACAATAGTCCAGATGTATTACAATAGTCCAGGTGTATTACAATAGTCCAGGTGTATTACAATAGTCCAGATGTATTACAATAGTCCAGGTGTATTACAATAGTCCAGGTGTATTACAATAGTCCAGGTGTATTACATTAGTCCACGTGTATTACAATAGTCCACGTGTATTACAATAGTCCAGATGTATTACAATAGTCCAGGTGTATTACAATAGTCCAGATGTATTACAATAGTCCAGGTGTATTACAATAGTCCAGATGTATTACAATAGTCCAGGTGTATTACAATAGTCCAGGTGTATTACAATAGTCCAGGTGTATTACGTCCAGGTGTATTACGTCCAGGTGTATTACAATAGTCCAGGTGTATTACAATAGTCCAGGTGTATTACAATAGTCCAGGTGTATTACAATAGTCCAGGTGTATTACAATAGTCCAGGTGTATTACAATAGTCCAGATGTATTACAATAGTCCAGGTGTATTACAATAGTCCAGATGTATTACAATAGTCCAGGTGTATTACAATAGTCCAGGTGTATTACAATAGTCCAGGTGTATTACGTCCAGGTGTATTACGTCCAGGTGTATTACAATAGTCCAGGTGTATTACAATAGTCCAGGTGTATTACAATAGTCCAGGTGTATTACAATAGTCCAGGTGTATTACAATAGTCCAAGTGTATTACAATAGTCCAGGTGTATTACGTCCAGGTGTATTACAATAGTCCAGGTGTATTACGTCCAGGTGTATTACAATAGTCCAGGTGTATTACGTCCAGGTGTATTACAATAGTCCAGGTGTATTACAATAGTCCAGGTGTATTACAATAGTCCACTGTGAAGAGTTTAAAAGTGCTTTTCACAACTCCCTGAGGCCACAGTGAGGAATTGCTCTGACCTCAGAGTTGTTTTGCTGTCACGGAAAAGCTAGCACATTAGCATGCTAACAGAGCACTTCCTGCTTCACTGAGACTAAAAACACCCTATAATGAAATGCAAAGTGTGCACAATGGTCTCATTTTCACCCGACTAAAGGCTTTTATAATATATCTGTGCCGTGGCAAAACAGATTTTACTATATTACATGAAAAAACTGTAAATAAACTGAATCCATATTTTGAATTGAAGTTTTTTTAAGCATTTTTTGAATTGTTCACCAAATTATGTATACTTGGCTTTTGAAAACGTTGCTATACAATGACATTTTTTGGAACTTGGACTTTTTATATTTGGAAATGAACCCCACTATTTTAATAATGTATTTACTATGCAATTATATAACTTGCATTTAAACTATAAATAAATACAACTAAAAAATGTGAACAAAAACATTTTCTACAAACAATACTCAGGCATCTAGTGCAGTTGGACCATGCTGCTTTGGGGCCCGTGTGTCCTGATATTCCACATGTAAAAACATATAGCGCTGTCACTTTGGGGCTGCACAAACATGTTACATAATGAGGGCGAGATTGCTGCTGGTGGAAACTGAACAGTCAATATCAAAGCATGAATCATTTTTTTGTGGTTTAATGGAGACAAAGGCTGCTGCACAGTGCTGTTTGTGCTTTATATATTGCATTGCCATTATTTTAAATATTGGATGCATTTCTGCTAAAGTCAAAGTTAGTGAAGGAGATTAGTGTTACATCAACCTTTTTTTTCAGTAATAGATTTTTTGTTGCCAGAAACATGTTGATTGGTGAAGAAATGTGTACAAAAAATATGTTTCTGACAATTAAAAATGTTGCGTTTCTGAGCTTTTTGGGGACATTACGTTGGCTTGGATTCATTTAGAGACTGCTTAACCTTAAACAAAGTCACTGCTTTTCCAACCTTAACCATAGTCAACTAAACATGACCTTTTCAACCCATATCTGGACTTTAAATCATGTTGCTGATTTCATTTGAAAGAATTGACAGCATGCGGAACAGATTTTTCTCCCCATATACAGTATGCGAGGCAGGTCCCCATGAACTCTTGGTATATTTAAGTTTACGGTTATTCACCCCAATAAAAGTTGTAAAAGTATTCTTTCTCACAGTCAGTGCTGTTCCCTGCAGCTCAGGCCTGTCAGCCTCTCTCTGTTGCCACCAAAACTCTGAGCCTGACAGAATCTGAGACGTATAAACAAGAATATGTGAGGCACCATCCAACACCATGTGAACAAGGCCTGTCAAATGTTGTTCATATTAAATAGGAATGTTGCAATATGTCTCAATAGATACACAACCTTTAATCTGAATATATCGACATTTCCGAAACAGAAATTCACAATCAGAAAAAGATTCAAGCAAACACAATTCAAAGAGGCATGAAGCATCTATACCTTGAAAAAGTGAGAAGGCAAACAAACAAACAAACAAACAAACAAACAAACAAACAAATAAAACCAAACGAAAACAACAACACTATGGTTTTGTGACTTGCATCAAGATATTATTAAAGTTTTTTTTTTTAAATTAAAGGTATTTTTGCCATTAATATGCTGTTAAATGGTTTTGTTTGTCATTTGTAAATTGTTTAAGTTGTTCTATATGGATTCCTTTGTGTCCAAAATAAAGTTAAAGAAAAAAAATAAAAATAATAATAATAATAAAAGTGCCTAATAAATTGATCGTACTCAGAGGGACAACATCATTTGATCTCTTTAAATTCCTCACTCCAATTTGCAGCTGTAAACCTAATCCAAATGCTCTGAACATCACAAAACAGATGGTGTGGACAAGGATTTGGGGAATATATTTTATTAAATGGATTGGATGTCGTGGATATTTCATCATATTCCGTAATGTGTCGGAATTAGGTCAAATTTCTTACAAAAGTTTCACAGTAAAAACAGATGTTCTTATAGATTACCAACTAAAAGTGTTGTGGGCAGAGTGAATTTAACGTTTTTGTTGAAAATATAAATGAAGAGTTCTTATGCAAAAGCAGATACGTCTTTGTCTAGCAGTGTTTTCAAGCCATGTATATTTTAGTACAACGCAATTATTTTCCATCACTTCTTGAACAAATCCCCACAACTATAGTGGTATTATTAACCCTTATAATGATGATGATGATGATATATATTTGCATAAAAAAAAAAAAAATCTAACTATGCAAAAACAGTCACATTATTTCAAAGAGTGGGTCAAATGCAGAGGACAATGTTCCCTATATGGAAGCAAATATAATACAAATACAAGGACAAAAGCTCATACATGACTTCCCCCCGATTTTATCAACATCACATTTTGTCAATCAATATTTTCAAAACTCATTCACATCGTTTTCTCTTCAAATCCCTTTCTTTGTGAAACCAAATATCAAAACCACAGAGTGGACCGTTGCCAAGGGAGATACATCTTACAGTAAGTTAGCATTAGCGCAGCATTTACAAGTTCGATCCCACTTTGCAGGCTGAGAGGAGGAGACAGGAGCCGGGTGAGAGATGGAGACTTGATATGCTGACTACAGGCACCTGATTTGGTTTCAGCGAGCATTGTTATACACGGGGCTTTGAATTAATGCCCCCCGAAGAGTCCAAATTGTGATTCTTGGCTTGCGCTGGCAGAAGCTTTGACAGGGCCGGGAGAGCTGCTGATCTAAGCTGGATCCTGCGTTTGTCAGAAGAGCGGTGTGCAAATACTGTATATACTGTAAACCTGCTCCGCTCCACAGAAGAAAACACCTACAACATGTTCACGTCTGAGCAAGTGCAAAGTCAAAAAAGGGTTAAAAAAAACGCCCATGACCAAATTGGGATGGATAAGAACAGTGCACTGAATCTTAATGGAAAGTTATTTGTTCTTTGGGAGGTTATATTTAAACTAGGGATGGGACAAACAAACAAAACATGTTAAATGCTGGGGAGTTATATATTTTGAGAAGCTGTAGTTCCAAAAAAGCCACTGTCTAAGATCCAGAATACACTCTTATCCAAAGCCAAACTCAAATGGAATTGTGCAATCAGATGAGTTTATTTCTGTGATGCAACTGAAACAAAGGAGCTCAACAGTCATCTGTCATTTAGAACATTTTTCAGTTCCACAGATAGTTTTTATTTTCCTCGCAAGCAGCCATATTTGTTTTGATATGGAGAGACAATGCGTGTCCCTGATTGGCTCATCAACCTGTCAATCATGGCCATCTGAAAGTGCAGGGATGAAAGGGATGACCAGATTAACATTGATCTGTATAAAACATACAGATGTATCATACTGGACATTCCAGGCACAAAACAGTGCTACAAAGACACTAGAAATAATAAAACAAATGGAATATTGCGAGACAAAAATTGTGGCCCATTTATTTATTCCTGATAAATAAAAATTATGTAAAAATGTCTTAACTCATTCTTGTCAGCCTAATCTCTCATTTTAGTGTCTCCTCTTGTGGGAATTGTGTCTCGTCTCATTTCTAGTGTAAAAAAATGGTCTTTCTCTAAACTTTGGAATTGCATTCTTAAATGTGTAGAAAAGGGCAAATCAACTCTGTGTCAATAAAAGACTAACAAAGCAATTTGGAGCCAAGTTAAAAATAATATTAGTCAATTAGCTGTGAAGACTATAGTGAAATCAATTTGAGGATAACATTTTTCAGAATGAGTGAACGTGTATGGACTTTATAAACACAAAATATGGCATATAATTGTGTTTGAGAGCTAAATAAGACAACATATTTAAGACTACCCAGAAGAATCAAAGCACAAATCCAGGAATGTTTATAACGACAACTTATATTATTGTTTCTAGAATTTTGAGGGAACCATTCAACCATAATTTCAGCTTATACTGCGATGTATTGTATGAAATGTGACCATATATGAGACAGTAATGTGTCGACGATGCATGAGAAAGACCTGGATGATTCAGAAGAGAAAATGGTGGTTCACATTGAACCTGTGGGAAAACAATGACTTACCACAGCGTCTGAATCATCAACCGATGCTGCACGTTAGCAAACGCTGCTGAGAAATTAAGTTCTGTGACACAAAATAAGAAATATTGTTTGTCAAGCATAAATGTGCTGCTTTGATGTTAGGCAACAGATCGGTCCATTTGTACATTGATTGAAATTACTTTCTTTTCAGTTTGTTCTTATTTTGTGTTATATTCTACAAAAACTATACAAAATAATACATAAATAAATGCCTGGACCAGTATCGAGTATTGGTTTGAAAATAATCTTCCCAAAAGTACTTGGTATCGGTATAATAAAACATTTTCAGGAATGACATCTGATATAATGATGTGTGAGCTGTGGTGACCTTTTAAAAGTCTACAATGTATTTCTGCAAACTGCTGGTCTCCATGAAGATTATTGTGCTTTGCCTGGAATGACCCGCAGTGTGGCATTAAACCTATCTCCATGGAGACAAGCAGGTGACGCCTCCAGGCAAGTTATAGGTCAGATCTGGGGTGAGAAGAGCCCGCTTGTAAGAATGTTTTCCACAGAAAGTCTGAGTGATATAAACACCTGTAATTGAATAAATGCAGAGAGATGGATGTTTATTGCCATACTGTGGAATATTCCAGGTAAATTAACATATTTTAGAGCTGAAAGACTTTAAAAATCAATCAAGAATTATTTTTAACAGCTCATTTTTAGTAAACATTTCCACATGGCCTTAGAAAACACTGATATATCACATGCAGAACAGTTTGTAGACTCATGATATAATATAAGGATATAAAAACGGTTTTATTTGGAGCTATGCCATTAATTTCTTTGCAGAAAAACAAAATAATTGCTGGTTAGGAAACGTCCCCAAATGAGACCAATCAGATTGTAATTTTGATCTTTATTAATTAATCTTTTAGCTCGGACCACTGACTTCCTGTTCAGAACTGCAGAAGTGATAAGTCTGAATCTTTCAAATTATTGCAACTAAGATGCAGGGATGTGGGCGGGGATAGGGGGTAGGTGAAAACAGTTGCAGGACAATACAGGATTACGCAAACATATGAACCAATCAAAATAAAATGCATCTTTGAGCGAGCTGATGATGAGGAAACAGAACAAGGTTAAAAGTTTGTTAAAGTTGATTTAGCATGAAATGGCCGCATCTCCACTTCCTGTTCGACCGCTGTAGCTCCTCCCCTTTCTCTCGGCAGCATCTCGCCCGGCCGTTCCCAATTAGAAAACCCTCTTCCGACCAGATCAAATTGAATTGGCCGTCATTTGCATAATGGCAGCTCGCCGCGCCGCTGGCTGATTTAGCATGAGATGAAATGTAGCAATCACTTAAGGGACTGACCATGAGGGACTATGGGTAGGGGCGAGCGGTGAGGAGAGAGAGAGGAGAGCGGGGGACGAAAAGACAGATGGAGACGCGGGAAGATCGGACAGGTAAAGTATTTGGGTTATTGTCTATTAAAACGATGGCCGCGAGGAAAGAAGTGTCCTCAATACGACGGCGAGTGGACAAAAGAAGGACACTTAAGGACGCGTAGGAAGCACTGTCCTCTTTGTCAAAGCAGAGACCTTCACACTCTAATTATCATATGGTGCGACTTAGATATTGGAGAGGAGAAAGTTTCTACTCCTCTGATTTTTTTCCCAGAACAACGCGCGTCAGTTTATTTTGAAGGCCTGTGTGCAAATAAAAGTGGTTTTATTTTCTCCAGAGTGCACGTGACCTTTTTATGTCACTTATTTGAATCTACTTTTAGAAGAGGGGAAGAATATCTGTGTTTGGATAGTCTGAGAGAAATTGAGACACATGAGACACATATCTCTGATTCATTATACTTTCTTCAACACATTTTTGGATAACAATCTGATCCAGTAATGAAGAATCGAAATATTTATGCAAAAAAGTTGGATCGGTTTGGACGAAATGTATGTCAATGTCTTAAAATAAAACTTAAGGCAAGACACTGAAGGTGAATGGGCGAAATAGAAATGTAACTTCTATGTAGTTTAAAACAAAAAGGTCATTCATCATTTCATTTGTTCATATAAAAAATAAGGGATTTATGTGTAAAACGAATTGACAAAAATGTGCATATTTCGGATATATGAACCTGGAAAAAAAAGGTTTTAATTTATCGCTTCAATGTGTGGACATCTAGATCTACTTTTTAGTTAAAACTTACGTACAAGATGGTAAAGTTTGGTGTATGTAAGAGCTACTTTAAGGGCTGATCTTTGATGAAGGATGATTAAATTAAATAATAACGCTCAAATCTCCAGCTGTAGATCGGAGAACGTTGTTTCTGTATTTTTGTTCTTTTTTTTTTTCTTTTAATATCTATATATACAATTGTTAAATAACATTTTCCCATTTTTTTACAATTGATTAACTGTGCAATAAATCTCAAATTCTAAGTTTCCAGCAGTAATTCAAGTTTGAAGCTGGTGATTCACATATATTAAACTGTTCTGTCAAACCTGTCCGGCTTTATTGTTTGCCGGTGATGTAGTAGACTATTTTTACATCGCCGAGTGCAGTAGAAAGCACTTGGCGACTTATGAGCTTGTTCCTGCTCAGAATCAATGCGGGGAACTCCTGATCCCGCCCACAGTTTATAAGAAGTAGCGCGCCTGTCAACGGCTACGGTGTATATACTCTAACTGTTAGCAACCGTATTTAGCATAGCCACAAGGACCAATCAGAGCAATCAACAACGCGATAAAGATCTGCTCCTCGTGACGAATTGATCCCACTTTCTGCGATGCTCGGCAAATTTCATTTATAAAAGTCCGGTTGGATCTCGTTTGAGCTATGTCCCGGAATGCTTTGTCAATCAAATGTATTATAGCAGCATTACCACATGGAGTAATACATGACAGTAATACTAATACATTGTGTGGATTCAATTCAGAAAACAAGGTTTAAAAGTGTGTCTGAGTGATTATTTCAAAGACAGGCGCAATAACGTTTGAGACAACACAGGAAAATAAACTTAAGTCATAATTATCTGTTTCATTTGCAGGATATTTTGTCGTTTACAGTGGACATTCTATTCACTAAATAATAAATAATGCTGTCTTTGCTATTAAATAATTACACATATTGAAATTGCAGTTTTCTATTTGCAAATTTAAACAAAACAGACTGAATGACATTGTTGTAACTTTTTAAAAGCGCTGTACGGATGGAAATGAGCTTCATGCTACATCAGGCATATTTATGCAAAGTCTGTGTGTTTGTTACCGTGCACTGTCCTCTTCAAATAAATACAATTGCCTGTGACTATCCCAGGCAATTTTTTCTCTGTCATGGTTCAACATCAGAGAGAGAAGGGAGTAAGGGGGCGGGGCTAACAGTTCAATCAGAAACTTGTTTAACGGCACAAAACTGTAAGTGCCTTTAAAATTGAGGATGGGCAAGCCAAAATCTGATGGTAGAAATTGGTAGTAAATTGTTATATCCAACAGAAATTAACCAAGTTTTGTGGAATTTCAATCATTTTAAAAAAAAAGATATATTTTTAATTTAACAGGCAGCAACGTCCATGTAACGTTATGGGACAACCCTTTACCAGCCGGCTCACTATTACGTCTACTTCTCCAAAACAAGTCTCATTGGATGAACTCTTTGGTCAATATTGGGGAATTGTGCAGTACAGAGTGAAAGTATATTCAGGATAATAATGCTGTATAACCACTTAATGTATTTGTTAATAGCTGGAGCGACATGTCATGGTGTCAGGTTGAAAGCGCTGCCCCGAGTGTGATGAGGCCAGTGTCTATTGTCCAACTTCCACAAACGTTGGACAGTAAACGAGCTCACGTTCTCACACACCGACGGTACTTTCCGCCATCGCGCCAGCCGGAGAGAGGATATGAACCGTTTCGCGATAAGGCCGTGAGGGGGCGCGTGTGCAGTTTTACACGCTCAGCATACGCAAAGCAAAATGAGCCATTCAGAAATATCATAGCTAGTTTGTATGCAGACATGACCGACCACTATATTTGCATTTTCACTTGCAAAATTCACCTGCGTTTAATCCAGTTGAGGCCTGATGGAACCCACTCCATTTGCATGTCTGGCTCGTGACCCTTGAGGTTATAGGTTTAAAAGGCTGGTCATTGTGTTAGTGCAACTATTGTATGACAAAGTACTGTATTTGGCCGGGGTGCGACTTATACTTATATTTATACTCATATACTTACACTCCGGAGCAACTTATATGTGATATTATTTGTTATTTTCACACTTGCAACAGTATTTCATACTCCAGTGCAACTTATATATGTTTTTTCTTCTCTATTATGCATTTTTTGGCTGGTGCGACTTATACTCCAGTGCGACTTATAGTCCAGAAAATAAGGTAATCTATGTGGTACCATAGTAACTTAATAATAACTATACTGTAATTAGCCTTAATAAAGCATAAAGACAATTTTTATTTGTAATGTACATATAGTTTATTAAGCGTGATTCAGGCTTGATATCTACTTAATTAAGGGTTTAGGGTTAGGAGTTAGGGTATTGTGGGGATCTTAAATCGTTTTGTCCATTAATTGGTTGATAGTGTCTGCGATTATAATGCATTTGGTGGGAATTTTTAGTTTATTATGACCATTTTACATGTAAATATCTGGAACCTTTGAAAATAAAAAGTGTATGAGAGTTTATAGTCGGATACGAGTGTGAGCACAAACGACATGCGCTTATCATGTGTCCAATCGTATCGCACCAGGTTCATTTTCCTGTTTTGCTGTGACGTGGGCATAAGTGCGAATGAGCTCTTAGTTAAAAGTTTTGTCCATTTTGGGGCCAAAGATTCAACATTTTGGCAGTAAAAGCAGCAATTTCAACATGTACACCACCAAGTTATTGTCATAAACTTTCAATTATATAAAGCAGTCCCAGTAACCTGATTGTGGCAACATAGTCTGGTTCTTTCTTGCGTCTTGTATATTTGGTTTCCTTCCTCGTCAACCTCATAAAAACCCCTGAAAAAACGACACAATTGACATGTCATCAGAACACATCTCACCAAATGATTCAACCCGGCTACTGTACAAGTTTGCGACTCATTTTCACATCACCACAAATCACTCCTCCAATCCTTCAGTAGTCTCTGTCATTGTCGCTCTACATAAGTGATCATAGAAGTGTCATAATGGTGCAGCCCCAGACAAGAGGGAGTTAAGTCCCTTATCTCTCCTCCCCAGAAGACATTCCTCCTAGAGGCCTTGCTCTGCTGGTTTCCTGCCTTCTTGCCTAATGCCCTATTTTAACTCGTGGGGCTGCAGAATACCAGGGGCAGCTTTTTCCTTGTCACTAACATATTTCCTGCCATTCTCACTCTGACATTTCTCACCCTTCTGTACGGGTCGTAACCTTTCAGTCAGGGTTCTTCGTATTCAAATCAGTGGCAGTCTTCCCACAACTACACTTTTTTTTTACATTAAAGGATACATATGATGCTTGATTTGTATTACTATTAGCCTTTAAATGCCCTTTACTTTGGCATCTCATGTTTTAGAACTCAAAATAATCTTGCTACTGAAAACCAGACATTACTTTCCATCAGTCAGGAATCAGTTGCCTCGTCAGGATTTGGAGTTAGCGCTGTTGGTATTATGATTGTGATTTGAATGCATTTTCTCTGTTATATGAAGCACTTTGAAGTACTTTGTGTACAAATTGTGCTCTATAAATAAGTTTGCCTTGCCTTACTGGAAGCAGTGGGACTTACCATGGGGGAACAGACAAAAGCTAGCTTGCCCCTGACATGCTAATGTAAGCACGCAGTTGCAATGAATACGATTTGAAGGAAAAAATGCTCAGAACAAATCTGGCAATGATTTATGGACTTAAAAACAGCACAAGAGACCTCGGATCTCTACCTTTAATATCACAAATATAGGACATTAGAAACTAGAGAAGGAGCAGGGAAGATGGCGTCGTAAACAGGATTAATGCAACAAGCATGACTGAAACTTAATAGAACCCTCTATTTGTTTTGATCATGTTATAATATGGTTTGAAGCTCAAAAGGGATTTTTTGTGTAAATTTGACACACTGTATCACCACAATTTGCTAATTTAATATGTAACTTTTCCCAAATCATATGGTGCAATACTACCATATAATCACCAATATTGTTTGGAGGCAGTATTTTAGAAATTAAAACAATGTCATATTACAAAAGGTTCAGATTTGATTACATGTTTATCGCCATGAGCATTAATATTGCAATATTACAGTGCTGGTACAAATATATTTAATACTAAGTTGCAGTTCCCCTCAAAAATGTCATCTGGCCTAAGATATTTTCCTCTCATCCAACAGTTTCAATAATACTTTTCTATTTTATATTTTTAGCATAATACAAAATGTTCCTTAGGGCTAACCACAGTCAATTCAGCGTGTGGTGATTTCAATTCAGTTTTGGCTTGGGTTGAATCAATAGTCTACATTGTGGCTGATCTGAGAAACTGTAAAAGCATCAAAAAGGATCAAATCATCTTTATAATTTTCATAAAACATCAACTCATAATTACCACTGCTCGTGTAGAAAAAAAGAATACAGATACGGATCAGCCATACGTCATTCTGTCAAGCATACTCTCTTTTGTCTTTATTGCCTGACTTTCTCGCTCTAACATCGTGTTAACCCTTTGACAGAGAGTTTGATTGACAGGCCGCACTGTTCTGAACCACTCCACTCGTGCTCCTCTGCAGTGGCTGGTGCAGACTGTTCACTTAAGGAAATGTGCTCACGACGCCTGAGCCACAGAATGAATGGCAGTTTGATGAATGTCTGTGGAGACATGATATCAGCGTGTAGCTTTGTCAGTGCACCTTTCATCTCATTCATACAACAAGGGCAAAAAAGCATTTGGATCAATACTGGTGGGAAACAAACTAAAGTCACACAAACATTCAGTCTGTCCCATCACTTTTTATATAGGCAAGGATGCAGGCGAATTAGAAAAAACATATGGAAAATACATATCCTCCCAAAATAGTGTATCTTAAATGTTCTTCTTTTCTTTTTTAAAATAAAAGCTGAGATGTATCAGCAGCAGCACTGCACTCCTGTTTAATGTGTTTCTAATGTATCTTTTCATGTCATAATGTTGTCCATATCTCTGTGTCCTCTGTCTTTATGCGTGAAAAGCCCTTCTAGGGACAAGGGCTGTGCATTCTAAGCACTCTGATGTCCCTGTTTGTACCTGCCCCTATTCAAACAAACCAAAACATCCAAATAAAATAAAGAGACGTATAAAAATATAGATATAAAAAAGTAATGGAATTAATTTTTTGGGGTGTAAAATATGTATATTACAGGGGGAAAATGAAAATGCATTTGCACATTCTTATGGAGGAAGATTCAGCGAAATATCAGTTAAACCTCTTTGTTCCCGGATCCAAACCTGATCCAAACGGACCCAAATGCCCCGCCTCCAAAAGATTAAGATTACAAAAGTTTCACTACCTACAAAAGGTTTTCAAAAAGAATAGTCTTCAGGTGACAAAAAAAATTTAAATACTTTTGCTTACATTGCTGAGACCAGTTTTCTGATAAAACCTTCCACATTGATAGTTTGGATTTGAATTGCAACATTTATGAATATCAAAATGACACCCTAGTATGAGGTAAATGCTATTGAACCTTTGCCAGGCTGCTGCAAGAAAAAGCTAAGAGAGCTGTCCTAAATTCTATCTCTCAATCAGCTCATATGTGTAGAGTAGAGACGGGGGGGAAATGTATATATTTGAGTTATGTTTGAGTTAAGTTGCCATGTGAGACCGGCTGCACGTGATGTACAGGCAAATGTAGCAGCGAGTCTTCAGCAGAATGGAAAGACTGTAATCAAACCATAAATCAGAAATCAGTGAACTGCCACAGCTCGGCACCCTTCCCCCCTCCCTCCCCCCCCCCCCCCCCCCCTCCCCCCCCCCTCTCCTCCCCTCTCTTCTCCTCCCCCCCTCTCCTCCCCTCCCCTCTCCTCTCCTCTCTCCTCTCTCCTCTCCCCTCTCCTCTCCTCTCCTCCTCTCCTCTCCTCTCCTCTCCCCCCCTCTCCCCTCTCCTCCCCTCCCCTCCCCTCTCCTCCTCTCTCCTCTCCTCCCCTCTCCTCTCCTCCCCTCTCCTCTCCTCCCCTCCCCTCTCCTCCTCTCTCCTCTCCCCTCTCCTCTCCTCCCCTCTCCTCTCTCCTCCCCTCTCCTCTCCCCCCTCTCCTCTCTCCTCTCCTCCCCTCTCCTCTCTCCTCTCTCCTCTCCCCTCTCCTCTCCTCTCCTCCTCCCCTCTCCTCTCCTCCCCTCTCCTCTCCTCCCCTCCCCTCTCCTCCTCTCTCCTCTCCCCTCTCCTCTCCTCCCCTCTCCTCTCTCCTCCCCTCTCCTCTCCCCCCTCTCCTCTCTCCTCTCCTCCCCTCCCCTCTCCTCCTCTCTCCTCTCCCCTCTCCTCTCCTCCCCTCTCCTCTCTCCTCCCCTCTCCTCTCCCCCCTCTCCTCTCTCCTCCCCTCTCCTCTCTCCTCTCTCCTCTCCCCTCTCCTCTCCTCTCCTCCTCTCCTCCCCTCTCCTCTCCTCCCCTCTCCTCTCCTCCCCTCCCCTCTCCTCCTCTCTCCTCTCCTCTCCTCCCCTCTCCTCTCTCCTCCCCTCTCCTCTCCCCCCTCTCCTCTCTCCTCTCCTCCCCTCTCCTCTCCTCCTCTCCTCCCCTCTCCTCTCCTCCCCTCTCCTCTCCCCCCCTCTCCTCCCCTCCCCTCTCCTCTCTCCTCTCCTCCCCTCCCCTCTCCCCTCTCCTCTCCTCCCCTCTCCCCCCTCTCCTCTCCTCCCCTCTCCTCTCTCCTCTCTCCTCTCCCCTCTCCTCTCCTCTCCTCCTCTCCTCCCCTCTCCTCTCCTCCCCTCTCCTCCCCTCCCCTCTCCTCCTCTCTCCTCTCCCCTCTCCTCTCCTCCCCTCTCCTCTCTCCTCCCCTCTCCTCTCCCCCCTCTCCTCTCTCCTCTCCTCCCCTCTCCTCTCCTCCTCTCCTCCCCTCTCCTCTCCTCCCCTCTCCTCTCCTCCTCTCTCTTCTCCTCCCCTCTCCTCCCCTCTCCTCCCCTCTCCTCTCTCCTCTCCCCTCTCCTCTCCTCTCCTCCTCTCCTCTCCTCTCCCCCCCTCTCCTCTCTCCTCTCCTCCCCTCTCCTCTCCTCCCCTCTCCTCTCCTCCCCTCCCCTCTCCTCTCCTCCTCTCTCCTCTCCCCCCCTCTCCTCTCCTCCTCTCTCCTCTCCTCCCCTCTCCTCTCCCCTCTCCTCCCCTCTCCTCCCCTCCCCTCTCCTCCCCTCCCCTCTCCTCTCCTCCCCTCCCCTCTCCTCCCCTCCTCTCTCCTCTCCTCCCCTCTCCTCTCCCCTCTCCTCTCCTCCCCTCTCCTCCCCTCCCCTCTCCTCCCCTCCCTCTCCTCTCCTCCCCTCCCCTCTCCTCCCCTCCCCTCTCCTCCCCTCCCCTCTCCTCTCCTCTCCTCCCCTCCCCTCTCTTCTCCTCCCCTCCCCTCTCCTCCCCTCCCCCCCTCTCCTCCCCTCCCCTCTCCTCTCTCCTCTCCTCCCCTCTCCCCTCTCCTCTCCTCCCCTCCCCTCTCCTCTCCTCCTCTCTCTTCTCCTCCCCTCTCCTCCCCTCTCCTCTCCTCCCCTCTCCTCTCTCCTCTCCCCTCTCCTCTCCTCCTCTCCTCCTCTCCTCTCCTCTCCTCTCCCCCCCTCTCCTCTCTCCTCTCCTCCCCTCTCCTCCCCTCCCCTCTCCTCCTCTCTCCTCTCCCCTCTCCTCTCCTCCCCTCTCCTCTCTCCTCCCCTCTCCTCTCCCCCCTCTCCTCTCTCCTCTCCTCCCCTCCCCTCTCCTCCTCTCTCCTCTCCCCCCCTCTCCTCTCCTCCTCTCTCCTCTCCTCCCCTCTCCTCTCCCCTCTCCTCCCCTCTCCTCCCCTCCCCTCTCCTCCCCTCCCCTCTCCTCTCCTCCCCTCTCCTCTCCTCCCCTCCCCTCTCCTCCCCTCCCCTCCCCTCTCCTCTTCTCCTCCCCTCTCCTCCCCTCTCCTCCTCTCCTCCCCTCTCCTCTCCCCCCTCTCTCCTCTCCTCCCCTCTCCTCCCCTCCCCTCTCCTCCCCTCCCCTCTCCTCCCCTCTCCTCCCCTCCCCTCTCTTCTCCTCCCCTCCCCTCCCCTCCCCCCCTCTCCTCCCCTCCCCTCTCCTCTCTCCTCTCTCGTCTCCTCCCCTCTCCTCCCCTCCCCCCCTCTCCTCTCCTCCCCTCCCCTCTCCTCCTCTCTCCTCTCCCCTCTCCTCTCCTCCCCTCTCCTCCCCTCTCCTCCCCTCCCCTCTCTTCTCCTCCCCTCCCCTCCCCTCCCCCCTCTCCTCCCCTCCCCTCTCCTCTCTCCTCTCTCCTCTCCTCCCCTCCCCCCCTCTCCTCCCCTCCCCTCTCCTCCTCTCTCCTCTCCCCTCTCCTCTCCTCCCCTCTCCTCTCTCCTCCCCTCTCCTCTCCCCCCTCTCCTCTCTCCTCTCCTCCCCTCTCCTCTCCTCCTCTCTCCTCTCCCCCCCTCTCCTCTCCTCCTCTCTCCTCTCCTCCCCTCTCCTCTGCCCTCTCCTCCCCTCTCCTCCCTTCCCCTCTCCTCCCCTCCCCTCTCCTCTCCTCCCCTCCCCTCTCCTCCCCTCCCCTCTCCTCTCCTCCTCTCTCCTCTCCTCCCCTCTCCTCTCCCCTCTCCTCTCCTCCCCTCTCCTCCCCTCCCCTCTCCACCCCTCTCCTCTCCTCCCCTCCCCTCTCCTCCCCTCCTCTCTCCTCTCCTCCCCTCCCCTCTCCTCTCCTCCTCTCTCCTCCCCTCCCCTCTCCTCCCCTCCCCTCTCCTCTCCTCCCCTCCCCTCCCCTCTCCTCTCCTCCTCTCTCCTCTCCTCCCCTCTCCTCTCCCCTCTCCTCCCCTCCCCTCCCCTCTCCTCCCCTCTCCTCTCCTCCCCTCCCCTCTCCTCCCCTCCCCTCTCCTCTCCTCCCCTCTCCTCCCCTCTCCTCCCCTCTCCTCTCCTCTCCTCTCTGCTAAAGCTTCATGCTCTGCCCCTGTTTGCCTTGCTGTGTTACATATACAGCCGCACGTATACAGTGCAGACATGGAAGAATGGAACGGCAAATCAATGCAATATGTATTTTTGAACAAATCGGAGTTTTCCATTATCAGAGATGATCGGTATAGAGTACAGATCAGTGGAGCTTCAAATTCACTGCTCAGGACTTTGCTGTGACGCATTTGCATTGTGTGAGGAGTAACGATTTCAGATACAAAAATGTTCAGGTGTCGCCTAATTTTAATTTAAAGGACACATATTATGCACTGTTTGTGTTGTTGTTGGAGTTCAAATTGGCTCTTGAGCACCTTTGCTTTGGCATCTTGTGTTTTACAACTTAACTAAAAACACACATGACTTTCTAGCAGGTGTTTCCTCATCAGGATTTGTGTTAGCACTCTATCTACTGGCCGAAGAGGGAATTACCATGGGGAAAGAGACAAAAGTAAGCTTGCGGCCAACATGATGAGAGCATGCAGGCGTAATTTATGGACTTAAAAACAGAGCTGGAAACCTCTTGAATTCTGCCTTTGACGTTGCAAATCTGGGTATTTGTTTGTGTGGCACAGAGCCAAAGGTACTTATGGTAAGTACAACTCCAGGTTGTTGTTTTTTGTCTGGACTAAGACTCAAAGGAAGTTGGAGGTGCTGATAGCTGATATAACTGCCACTAATTGGTCATGTAAAATCAATTGTTTATAGGCAGCTGATATAAAAGGTGTGTCAGGCTATATTTATTTGAAATTGGGTTTATCAAGACCACATTAACAGTTATTCTGGCTCTTAACGGTAAGTTTAAAGGCAGAAAGTTTGTTTGCACAACATTTGTTTTGATCGATTTTTTGAAGTGAGTTGACGAGCCTAATTCATGCGTGTGCATCAAATTAATTAATGCGCATAGATTCCAATCATTAACACTTTTGAGTAAACATGGATAAAGCCATAGTCACTTTACAGTAGCCAAAAAGAACAGAGTCTGTTTATAATGTTGTGTCTGCACTTCATGTTCTAAGCACTAACTAAAGGGAACGAAGTGAGCTGACTTCAAACTATTGTACTATATAGTAGTGAACAGCAGTAGCAGCGTGTGCTAACGAGCTCGACACTGACCCTTTGATAAAAGATAAGTCCTGTGTTGTCACTGGTGTGATCTGTGTTGAAGTTAACTTTTATTGAGATAGTAGATGAGATCAGAGTATTTAAATCCAGCGCTGCCTCAGTCACAAACAGTACTCTGGAGCTGCATTCAGCTGCACATCTTATACACAACCAAACTACTGCCCAGAGAATTGGTTCTGCGCTAAATGTTGGGGCATAAATCTGTCAGTAAATTGGATAAAATTATTGTATTCTAAAGTGTCTAAGCTTTTAAACAATGTATAACATGCCCAGTTGGAATATTGGCCATGTCGGCCAGAGTTTAGAGATAGACGCTATTTCTCCAAGCGCCCATATCGGGCGATAATAACAGCCAACCGATATATCGGTCAGGCCCTATGTGGAACAGTGCATGTTAATGAATATACATATAATGAATATACATATAATGAATATACATATATATTGTACATGCTGCAAACACACGGATTATAGCCATGGGGTAATTTCCCTCCATAGTACCACATTCATTCTCAGTCCTACACCATCAGACTTGGACACTGGAGGCAAAGTGGGTGAAGTGTTTTCCCCAAGAACACAACAGCAGCATGCAGTACCACCCCACTGTGGCACCTGGCATAGCAGCAGTTTCCCATCCAAACACAAAGCATAGCTTTGGAGATCTGACGATATCAGGCATTTACAAGTTGGTATGGCCACTTACTGAGGAATGATGAGGGGAATGTATACATCAGATTAATTAATAACTTCATACAATGCAATGTTTCAAGAGTCTGGACCATCATCTGATATTGTAACTAACAAAGTAAGTAATCTCCTGCATATGCATACCATATGGTAAACTATATGGTATATTGATGGCAATTCTACAAAAATGTCCTAAAACATCTCTTTAAATATAATAGTGGTGGTAAAGTAAATGTGATAAAAAATATAACATTTTACCCGTGGAAGGTCGGCTGTACAGTTCCTTGCCTCCCTTGTGTGTTTGTGTCGGTGTATTGTATTTATAATGTCCCAGGTATATTCATGAAAAAACTAAACAAAACCCAACAATAAATCTTTCATGTACTTGCTCAAATGTCAAAACCCCTGACCCGTCACCCCAGACCAAATGATCATTTTGGGGTTGTAAAACTGTAATAATCCATATTTGTGCTGGGAATGGGACTTCCATTGAGAGCCATCTGGACTAAGCTATAGGACACACACAACACAGGAGTCATTGTGGAGGAGCAATGTATATCAGGCAGACAGAGGATACTGCAGAGAAGTTCTGTCAGTCCACACACTGCACATATTTACAGTATACATGCTCTCCTTTAGACATAGTGTTAGGTATTTAGCACATCTTCAGCTCCAGGTCATGTTCAGAACAGTGTGTCGCAGTACACTGAGAATTCTGGGAAAGTTATATGGAGTTGGTCATGTATCGTCAACACAAGACTTCAAGAATATGTGAAAATAGAATAATAAAAACTATATATTAAAAGACAAACATTTCAAACACATTATGATATTAAGGAAATGATTGATACTGATTTCAATACCACAATGATTATTTTAAAAATGCTGGTTTTATACAGCCTCTAGGTCTTTCTAATATAGATCAAGACCATCATAAATAAGTTCATGAGAGGTCCAATTTTGTCCTGTTCATGTTATTAATTTTAAGGAACAATACATGTTCAGATGTTCCTAGTTTTGTATAATGTTGTTGTACTTTTGAGAATCCTTGAGTTTCCTAAACCAGATAGAAGATAGTCACATATATAGTATTAGCTTTCTTCTTTTTGTTTCAGTAGTTGTCACCGTGGCCGATGTCTATAAGAGTGTGATGGGACAGAGACATTTGGAAAGCGTCCAGCAGGTACAGTATATGCACTGTATGTGGAGGCTCTGCAGTGGTTTTATAAGAGTTGGATAAGGCTGCAGCAGGCTGCTATCTGCTGCTCAGCACAAGTGCTCTGTGGAGATCAAGCGATCAACTTCTATCTTATTATTTAAATGAGAATTACATTTTCTGCCACTGATTCATTCCAGAGCTGAGAAGCTACTGTGCATTTTCAGCTAAAACTGCAGAAAAGAAAAGTGTTTGAAGTTAGAATTCAAAGAGAAGATATGTTTCCATTCATGGATCACACAACACCGTCCAAAACAGGAGTGATTTGTCCAAAAGAAGCTGCAGTGTTGCGCATTATATAAATGAATACATGAATGTATAATGAGCAGCCAAAATGAGCCAGGAACAGCAGAGTGAACTAATCCCCCAGGGAGAATGAAATTATCCAGAGAAGACAGCACACCATTCAACAAGGAAAAACTTTCCACTGTTTTATTTAAAAACACTTTTTAAAAGTAAGGTGCGCATACATTACAACAAAGGAGTATAGGAAACATAATGGCAATACTTTTAAACACTGCAATGACAAATAACAACTTGGAATTACCCTCGGGGATAGCAATGAAGTTCAATTGAATTCAAAAGGAAGAAATATTGCTAATGTCTTTGTGCGTTTGCAGGGCTCATCCTTTATTCAGAGGGAACAGACGATGAACAATTGTATGCAATGACTTGAGGCTATGCATGTTATTTCACAAATAATTGCGTTTAAAGCCCTGTACCTGACTTCTACTCTTTCTACTTCAGGAAAACTCTCTTTGCCACAGTGCCTTGTCAAAGCCGCTATTTGGAAAAATAAAAAAAGAAAGAAACAGGCCTAATAATATTGCCAATGCATTCAAATAAGCATTGTATTGGATGAGAACAATGTAATAACAACTATCAGTGACAATTCATTTCATCCATCAAATCATGTTGTTAGATGAGAACCATATGGAAGCATTTGCCTGTGACAGCCTCATAAAGACGTTTATTTATTGTGGTGCAGCATTAAAGTGAGAGAAAGGACCGAGTGTGTTCAAACTGACCCATGTTCCTCCCTCATGGTTCATAATCAGATACAGGCAGATTAACACGTGGGTCGGTTTAGGGCACTGGGCACAGAAAGTAGTGAAAAGCATGTGTCGCCTCCAGTGTGTGTCTAAGGAAAACTGACTGCATTGGTGTTTACGTTTTAATAGTAGATGTTGACTTCAATCACATTTATGGCTCAGAGAATAGACTTTAAAGCAGCTCTGCTTGTGTACAAGTCTCTCCATGGCCTAGCACCAAAGTACATCTGGGACATGTTAGTGCCATATGAACCATCTCGGACTCTGAGGACCTCAGGGACCGGCCTCCTGCTGGTGCCCAGAGTCAGGACTAGACATGGACCGGCCTCCTGCTGGTGCCCAGAGTCAGGACTAGACATGGCCCGGCCTCCTGCTGGTGCCAGAGTCAGGACTAAACATGGCCCGGCCTCCTGCTGGTGCCCAGAGTCAGGACTAAACATGGACCGGCCTCCTGCTGGTGCCCAGAGTCAGGACTAAACATGGACCGGCCTCCTGCTGGTGCCAGAGTCAGGACTAAACATGGACCGGCCTCCTGCTGGTGCCAGAGTCAGGACTAAACATGGACCGGCCTCCTGCTGGTGCCAGAGTCAGGACTAAACATGGACCGGCCTCATGCTGGTGCCCAGAGTCAGGACTAAACATGGACCGGCCTCCTGCTGGTGCCAGAGTCAGGACTAAACATGGACCGGCCTCCTGCTGGTGCCAGAGTCAGGACTAAACATGGACCGGCCTCCTGCTGGTGCCAGAGTCAGGACTAAACATGGACCGACCTCCTGCTGGTGCCAGAGTCAGGACTAAACATGGACCGGCCTCCTGCTGGTGCCAGAGTCTGGACTAAACATGGACCGGCCTCCTGCTGGTGCCAGAGTCAGGACTAAGCATGGATCAGCCTCCTGCTGGTGCCAGAGTCAGGACTAAACATGGACCGGCCTTCTGCTGGTGCCAGAGTCAGGACTAAACATGGGCTGGCCTCCTGCTGGTGCCAGAGTCAGGACTAAACATGGACCGGCCTCCTGCTGGTGCCAGAGTCAGGACTAAACATGGACCGGCCTCCTGCTGGTGCCCAGAGTCAGGACTAAACATGGACCGGCCTCCTGCTGGTGCCAGAGTCAGGACTAAACATGGACCGGCCTCCTGCTGGTGCCAGAGTCAGGACTAAACATGGACCGGCCTCCTGCTGGTGCCAGAGTCAGGACTAAACATGGACCGGCCTCCTGCTGGTGCCAGAGTCAGGACTAAACATGGACCGACCTCCTGCTGGTGCCAGAGTCAGGACTAAACATGGACCGGCCTCCTGCTGGTGCCAGAGTCAGGACTAAACATGGACCGGCCTCCTGCTGGTGCCAGAGTCAGGACTAAGCATGGATCAGCCTCCTGCTGGTGCCAGAGTCAGGACTAAACATGGACCGGCCTTCTGCTGGTGCCAGAGTCAGGACTAAACATGGGCTGGCCTCCTGCTGGTGCCAGAGTCAGGACTAAACATGGACCGGCCTCCTGCTGGTGCCAGAGTCAGGACTAAACATGGACCGGCCTCCTGCTGGTGCCAGAGTCAGGACTAAACATGGACCGGCCTCCTGCTGGTGCCAGAGTCAGGACTAAACATGGACCGGCCTCCTGCTGGTGCCAGAGTCAGGACAAAACATGGGGAATCTGCATTTCAGTTTTATGCAGCTAAAATCTGGAACAGTCTCCCTGAAGATGTGAGACAGGTTCTTCTCTGACAATGTTCAAATCTAAACTAAAAACAGTTTTGTTTAGCTGCGCATATGACTGAAAGGATTTTTTCTTTGCACTCTTCTCTTTTGTTTGTGATTTTATTAGTTTAGACAATCAGTTGGAATTTTATTGTATTTCTGTTTCTGTAATTTCTTTGTGATTTAATGCATTTTTCCTGCTGTGTGAAGCACTTTGAATTGCCTTGTGTATGAAATGTGCTCTACAAATAAACTTGCCTTGCCTTATTATTTATGTATTATTTATTGAATACTCTAATAGTAAATACTATTTGTCCTGCGGTCCAAATAGCCATCGTAGCGTAATGTAAAATTGACTAGCGTCCTGCGGTCCAAATAGCCATCGTAGCGTAATGTAAAATTGACTAGCTGTCGGTGTACTAGTTCTCCTACTAATGCTTTTCTTATGTCAGACATTTTAAATATATTTTCAACCAAATAAAGAATGGAATGGGGTGACTATTTACAAATTAAGTGTTTTATTGATGATCATTTTGAATTGCCACTGTCTTTAAAGGGTCTTTGTGTACAGAATGTGTTTTAGAGTGTGTATAGTCGATTTACTACTATTATATGATTACTTTTATAGTAGACTAGATATACGGTTACTCAATTAATCGTTGCAGCCCTATTGTTACCAATT
Source organism: Eucyclogobius newberryi (assembly GCF_026437365.1). Taxonomy (NCBI): domain Eukaryota; kingdom Metazoa; phylum Chordata; class Actinopteri; order Gobiiformes; family Gobiidae; genus Eucyclogobius; species Eucyclogobius newberryi. The sequence continues at coordinate 28,715,524 of NW_027315823.1, read as the reverse complement.
ACCTCCAGTGTCTGAAAACAATACACCTTCATTCTAAAGGCTGGTGCCAATCTATACATTGGCGCTAATGCAGTTTCAGTGGGAGAGTTAAGAGTAGGACTGAAAACATCACTCCAAAAAATGTACCATTGCTTGGCGTAGATTATTAACATAAGCTGCAAAATTAGCATTCATACTAACTACCACATAATAAACATTTCTTAAATCTAACGTTATGCTGGACAATAATGTACCAAAAATATAAAAGTCCAATTATCAAGCACCACAAATCCTTCAAATACGGAACAAAATTCACGTTTTTCGTTTTGCTGTCCCATTAAAATGAATGGGATAGAATGTTTGTATCAGTACCAGGCTGTGTGCGCAGCTAGTCTAAACACGGCTCTCTTAAAAGGGTCTATCTGTGACATTTTGAGCAATTTTCACCTTAATAATATTTTGTTTTGAATTGTTGCCAAGGCAATTATGCCTTTGGTTGTTTTTTTTCTCATCACTCTGAAACCCATGGATAACTGTAGCTTATAGTTTTCAAATCAACAACATGCCAGTAATCAAAAACTCTATTTAACAACAACTTCCATAACAATTAATCTATGCAAAGAAAATTGTATTAATCCAATTCTCTCTGCATGATGTCATTATTCAATATGAAATTGTCCAATACCAATTTATTTTCTGTACCCCAAACATTAATTCCGATCACGAGCTAATTCTATTTTGGTATGGAAAAACCCATTTGGCTGCAAAGATGAAATCACGAGCCTTTGTTTCATTTCCATGTAATTAAATCAGCTTGTTTAAAAAAAAGAGATGTAAGCTGGCATACGATTTGGTGAGAATTAGCATTTTTAATCACCCCACATTACTTTAATAACTCAATAAATGGGTGGCAGCTGGAGCATCGGCGAATGTTGTCACAGCCACTTAGTTCTGCATTTGCAACTAATACATTCGGATGAGAGGCAGGCAGAGGGAAAATCCTGTAGAGGGGGGGAGGACGAGAGACAAAAACATGACAGAAATTTCAGAATAGGACAAAAGACATTAATGCAGCGTTCGGCGCGAAGAGAGAGGGGCCTGGCACTTGTCTCGACCCGCGGGTTATTAGCGGTTTATCCTCTATTAGCTCAGCCATCACGTTCATGTAACTGCGCCCGACCTGCTCCCTCTGCTGATCCTGTGAGGGACGGGTTTGTTTGCGGGTAAATAACTGTAAAGACGATGACGGGTTTGTTTACAAGTGCTATAGTTACGACTGGTGCGGGACAGTGTATATGGGCATTGCTATGAATTGCATTTTAATCAAACTGAGGCCCAATACTTTCGTCCACGATCAGCTTTGGGTCGTTATCTACAGCCGATCCTCCCTGTGGTTTGGCGTAGAGTTCAGACTTAGACGGGAAAATTGATGTTGAGTTTTTTTTTTATTTCCCAGCATTTCAATGTGTCACATCGTATTTCTCAACCGTGTTTTCTCATTTAAAACGTACAAGTATAGGAATCACGCCAAGGCTCCTTTAAGCTCTATTTTCTAAACGCATAAGTATACACATGTCCATCCTCTGCGTCGTTCTGTCCGTGATTTGATTTGTCCGTTTGTGGGGTTTTTTCACACATAGGGCTTATAGATGCGCAGCACTGGTGCGGGACATGTTCGGACCACTGGGGAGCAGTGGATGTCGCTCAACAGTGGATGCTATTGAAAAAGTGACTAGAACAAGCAGCAAAACAAATAAACACTTCTTTCTACTCCTTTTCTTGGATCTTTTTCAACAAATGTGATCTTAAGCCTCCCTGATTGTTGCTCTTTTTCTTCAGTTTTGATCAATTGTCTAACTACCGTATTTTCCGCACTATAAGGCGCACCGGACTATAAGGCGCATTCAGCGAAACAAAATCCCTTCGAGGTCAGTGAGCACAACCAGAATGAATCCATATATAAGGCGCACTGGATTATAAGGCGGAGTTTTTTGAGAAAATGAAAGGCTTTTAAGTGCGCCTTATAGTGCGGAAAATACGGTAACTCTGGTGGTTAACAGAACACACTCTTAATATTGGAAATGGTTAAACGTGTAAATGCGGTGACAGTAACGACGTCTAAGCTAAGCTAACACAGTGTTATGTTCGGAATGTGGGCTGAAACCAATAACAGCGCGCAGTACCGACAATGACGATCCAAAAGCAGGTTATGTTTTCACTGCCATACATCGTATATGTACTAACGTAAATATGATGTTTATCTTCGCCTATGTGGAATATCCAAATACAGTTTCTATCGGCATATTTACCCTGCTCAAACTGTTCAACTCAGATCTGGGCATCATTATATTCCCATCGCGAGCTAGAGCCAGCGCCGCTGCTCCTATTTAACCGGCATTGTTGACATTGTGGAATTTAGTCTGAATTTTTACTAACCAGACCCACTTTATTTTTCTCCGAACGTGAATGGACCAAGTTAAACCACAACACTAGTTTAATGAGAGGGGGAGAAAACTCAAGTGCTTACACAAAACCAAACCCGATATTACGTTTTCATTTCATTCTTGCTGCAGCAAATCTAAAAGTACAGTTTTCATCCAAACCTAAATATTTACACTGTTATTAAACTAAAAGCCCGTTTCCAGCGCTGGTGACCGGTTTAAAAGCTTCGACTACGCCTGTGTTTACATTCAGCAGTTCAGAAATGACAGTTGGGAGCTCATTTGTTAGAGACACTTTAACCAGCTGTATTTATGGCCTCAACAAGCATGAGTGGAATAGGTCATTTAGATATTTACATGTAAACTAATTAACATATCACTCTAGGTGTCAAGAAGCAGGAGAAATAAAAAGGGAGGAACGGAGAAGTGAAGATGACTAAAACAGGTAGTAGCAAAAGCATAATATAGAGCTCAAATAAAACGAGTTGTGAGAAGTGACTCATGGTGATGGCGTTGGCAAAAAGATATATACTTTGCAAAAATGTACACGCCAAAATGAACACATAGGCGAACTTAAATACTGTAGTATGTTGTGATAGTTCATGTCTATAGCTCATTTATTTCAGTGATCATTTTGCTTTCCTGTTTTGTCTGTAAGAGCTGTTTCCGCATTCTCTGTAAACATGTTTTTGGTTTATATCTAGCATTGTAGTATTTCATGCCACAATAAGTAACTGACGGCGAAGGTGACCAGTGTTGAAAGAAGTGCTCGATTCTATTAGTAAAAGGAAACTATTCATACATAAAAAGTATCACATACAAAAAGTTTAGAAGTAGCTCTTTAAAATGTACTTTATTGTAAAAAGTAAAAGCACTTCAGTAGATTTTGAGAACTGCTAAAAGGTCAAATATTGTGATTTTGATAAAGATTTGTTTTATCTTGTGTTAAGAGTAGCAATTAACATCATTATTTTTTTATTTATAATTTTTATTTTTCAAGCAAATTTTCAGATTTGGGGTGTGTCAGGATGTCATCATGAACATGCTAAAAACATAACCCCTAAAACCATAAGAAAAGTACTTTCTACTTCTATGTCCAGGTTAAAAAAAAATGTAGTAGAGTAGAAGGTACAGATACCGACTCTCAAATAAGTAAAAGTACAAATGATCCTGTGTGAAATGTACTAAAGCTGGAGTACCAGACTTATTCTTTTTGTAAATTAGTAAACTTTTTGTTTTCCCCAAAAGAGTATATTGTAGTAGTGTTGTATATTTGGGGCAGAAATGAGACCACTACACGCTGTCTGCATGTAATGATAAAGAATCAATCCCTCTATTTAGTATAATTGAATCAATCACTCACTGCACTGTTCACTTTCTGCACTACATTTGTACATTTGACTTTGTTGTGTTCATAGTAAGCCCATTTTATTTTGATCCTATAGCAGATTTGAATTGTTTTTCTTTTTGACTTATATTGGTTGGTTTATCATTGTTCATCGTTTTATGTTGCACCGTATCACCAAAGCAAATTCCTATGTATCTCCTTGTCAATGGCAAAAAACCCTTTCTGATTCTTTTCTGAGTATTTGATTTCCCGTCAAGCAGCGCTCTGATTGGCTGCGCTTGGGTGGTCCACTCCGTTTTCCATTCACGTCTGAAACCTGAAACGCACCTGAAATATATGCATGTGGATATTAACAAATTGCCAAAGGGTTTGTGAGAGCTATAGGAACTTGTTCCACAGATTTATAAATCACCTTTTGTGGTGTGATTTTTTTATTCTTATTCTTATTTAGTTGAGAAGCAAAAGTAACAGACAGTGACAAACAAGAGATTAGAACAAAGTAGGAAATGTAAGTCGTCCTGGTTGAAATGTACTTTATTTGTTGACTGACAAGCTTTCATTCTGTCTAGAATTTGCAGTGTGCTATTAAGAAGGACTTTGAGTTGCACAATGGCACAAAAAGAGCTGTACAAATAACTCTATTAAGTGCACTAGTACACCAAACTACTATATATCAGTATATCTGTATATTCCATCAAACTTCCATGTTATTTTGTATATTTCCATGCTATAAGCCATGTGTACAGTACTTCACCCTACGATTTGCAAAGCATTTTTAGCGCTGAAACTGGAGAACACTTAATAACTACACCTTAATTAGCCTTAATAAAGCAGATTTACACACAGAACAAAGACTTAAGACATTATGATGAAAGAGCTGATTAAGAAAGATTCAAGCTTAGTGACTACTTAATTTAAGGGTTACAGTTGGAAGTTACAGGATATTAATTAAGTATGTACTAAGTCTGAATCATTTTTACCGTATACATTTCACCAGCCAAAAAATGCCTAATAAAGAAGAAAAATACCTATACAAGTTGCACTGGAGTATGAAATGCGGTTGCAAGTGTGAAAATAACAAATAATATCACATACAAGTTGCTCCGGAGATCACGTATAAGTATATAAGTATAATTGTAAGTATAAGTTGCACCCCGGCCAAAACTATGAAAAAAGGTGCGCCTTATAGTCCGGAAAATACGTAGTAGTAAAATATTTGTTCATCGTGAATCGAGTCTTTTTGTTCATGCTTTATTAAGGTGAATTAAGGTGTCAACAAAAATATCAGCAAGGTAAAATTGATAAAAACATTGCATCAATTCTAGACGTTATCCGCACACTGCATTGAGATGTAAGTCAGCCTTTTGTGCACAGAACGGGAATTATGGCACGTTCTCAACAGCTCTGAGGTTTATTGGCATCGCTCAGCAGCTTCTCCCACTATCTCCGCCTTCCCACTGAGGAGACCGAGAGCCTTGTTTCCACTGATACGCAGCTTTTTAATTCACTTAGCCATTTGTCGTGTGCTTGTTGGATTAAGCATCCTGAATAAAAAAAGCTAGTCCGGTACACACACGCTCACACACTCACACGCTCACACGCTCACACGCTCACACGCTCACACGCTCACACGCTCACACACTCACACACTCACACACTCTCTCTCAAACACACACGAGCACAACCATTTTGAGAAGTGTAATTAGCACAACGGTGGTAGACCTCGCTAATTAGCTCCTCATTGCAGTAACTCGCCGCCTTGCCATTCTGCTTTTGACTTTTACTGCAAGTCTCACGTTGTAATTAGGGATTTTAGTGTTACGACTGTTAAGAAATATTTACCGTGTTGTTATTATTATTGACAGCAGGGGCAAACAGTGAAATGCTTCAATTACTTTCATACACATTGTCTTATAGATGAATATTCCACAACGTGTTTTATTTTTAGTTTTTGCAAATTATTAACTGACTTATTAGCCGATTCATCTCGACATCTCTAGTTATCGCTGCATTTATTGTAGGAGTGCAGAACCAATAATGAATGCATTTTAGGACAATATGTAAATGCTAAAAAAAAAAAAGACAAATAAAATACACTTGATTTTTCCATTGTATTGCTCAACCTTATTTAATTTGAATGTCATATTGTACAAGATGAGTTGTTATCCAAGTGTTTCTGTTCAGTTCACGTTCCTATGTTTGTCTGTGATTCTAGTCCAGTTTAATTTGGTTTAGTCCTGGATCATTTCAGATTTAACCCTGGCTCAGTCCAAACATTTAGTTTAGTATAAAACGTTTAATGGATACATATTATGGGTTTCTTTTGATGTTGTTTTTTTCCAGATACTTTGTTTTGAGCTACAACATTTACTGCCAGACAACAACAAAAAAGTCACCACAGAAAAAAAAAAAAAAAAAGTCACACGCTCTAGCCTTTAACTTTGATTACAGCTTCTGCAAAGATTCATTTAATTCCACCGTTTTTTCAGCAAGAAACACTCTCTTTGGGGTTCAGATCTGTAGTGGATTAGTTTCTGCTTCTCCTTAGATGTTTTCTCTGCTCGATGCCAATGATTTAACCCTTCTCAAACACACTGACATCTTTTCCATGACCACAGGACGTGTCTTTCCACATGGTTGTTTCAGAAATGAGAATCAGTTGGGTTTAAATACTGTGTTGCAGCTGAAACATGATCACCTGCAGTATATATCCAGTTGGAGGACAGGACCCGTTTGCTTTGTTGAATCCAGATGGTGACTTTTCTCATTTTGTTCATTGTAAGCTGCTATATTGATCTAAAAGGGCTTAATAATAGACAAGTGTTGATTTACTTCCTGTTCAAAATTGGAAAATGAATAAGCCTCTTCATAGTGATATTTCAGCGTAACATGTCTTTTTTATTTTTGTGTGTGTGACATTTAAACCCAACATGTATCACTCGGAGTATTCGTTTTTCAAACCTTTGCAATCAAATACAGGGATGTGGGCGGGGATAGGGGGTAGGTGAGCACTCGAGCCTCAGTGTGCGGGAATCTAAAGGAATACAACGTTGTGTACGATAATAATGAAGGAACGCGGCTCCGACAAGGTTAAACAATCTAATACGTCCCATTTAAAGGTGCACTGTGTAACTTTGTCCAATGCCTGTGGGCAATAGGTGGCGCTAACTAGCCAAGTCACAGTTTTGTCCTTTGACTTTTGCAATCACAATGTCTTTATTTAATAATCGCAAGGTTCTAGTTCATTGATTAACTCCAGAATGATGTTTAAGTTTAATGCCGGACTGTGGAACATTACAGGCAAAGCAATAATATCTAGGAAGAAACAAAAAGCAACCATAAAAATCACACCGTGTGCCTTTAGCTTAACAGTGTATTGAAAGAATGGTCCAAATAATCATCACTTTTACATTGCACTTCGGCATGTTTACTGTCATTATGCAGCGCTTATTTACAGTGGCCGTTTGAGCGAGTGTGTTCCCAGCTTTCTCTCTTCCTCGCTCTCAGGAGACAAGCAGCGGCACACTGGGAGTTGTAGTTTTCTCTATCAACTCTGCGGGCAACACTAAAATAGCCCCCGAAGAGACTAAGTTGATTTGACAGGGCGCGTACAAGAAAAAGCTATTATAACGCCATGCCAGGCCGATTTGGTAAGAAAGACTCAGCTGGGCGGCTCAATCCATTTGCAGATCAAGATTTCTGGACACAAAACTGTTATAGTATTTATCCACTGTGGTTTCCCTCTTTCACTTCTCTATAAGTATCATAATACTAACAGTTTTCATGCCTGTCAAGCTGTGGGGTTTTTTCTCTGCATTTTCAAACAATATGTGCACTAAAAGCCTGTTTATATGTAAAGTAATACTAAAGAATACTGTCAATGTACAATTACTTACAATAATTTACTTTCACTTTGTATTTCCAGCACAGTAAAGCAGTGGTTCTCACACTCGCACCCATAACTTGAATTTTAGGCAAATAAATGAGTTTGATTGTGGTGTCAGAGGTTACATTAACTGAGAATTTTCCGTCATTGACAAAATAAATTTCAGCCGTGATGGAAAATTCTGAAGGCAGTTTGTCACTTTGACGGCTTGAAAAAGTGTTTCAGCTTTTACTGCAGTTTTCTTGGACATATTAGGTCGAGACTGAACTCAAACCGGACTTTGCTCAGTGCACCTGGGCCCCGCCTCCGCAGCCCTGCACAGCACGGCTTCACTTTTCTCTCTCCAGAATTCAACCTTTTAGTGGCACGGTGGTTCTGACACAATAAATGTGCAGCATAATGGGCAGAAAGCTCGTTTAGATCATAAAAACACAAAGAACAGTGAGGAGTGCGGCTGCAGTGAGTGTGAAGGACACGGGCGGGCGCGCTCATGCTGCAGATACTCAAATGTGGACGCATAATAGTGCTGAATATTGTCCCGTTTTACAGCGTTATGTTACTTAAGCTCTAGTTTGAGATCAAGTATTGAAGAGTGGAGTAGAGGAGACGACGGACGATGTCTGTGTGCGCTGCAGGTAGAAGAAATGTCCTCGTATCGTCCAGTTTTAGAGCTGCAACCATTGAGTTTTAAGAAGCAAATATAAATGCATTTCTATTTTATGTCTGTAACAAGTCGGTGTAATCCCTCATTCGTCCAGGAGTTGTATCATGTGGACTCAATTTATACAATTTACGTCTGTAACGAAGAATTATGACTTTATAGCAATGTGTTTACGTGCGACGTTATGAATTATGTATAATATGAATGATTTAAACAAATGTAAATACTAAACTAAGTCTATGTCATACTCTTATCAATACTATCTAATGAAAATAGATAGAAAATGGTTCTGAAAATGTTATAATAATATATGAATGATAAATTGGGCAGCATATAGACTCAAATAGGAGGAGTAATAGTAGTAGTATGTGGTACCAGATGTAGGCCTTTATGATAATAGAACAGGGAGTATTACTGATAGTACTTTTACAGCATTGTAGAGAAAAGGTTTGTTTTCTTTCCATGAACGTCGACTCTAAACAGCAGAATGTTTCTCGAAGCCGAGCACATTTGATTAGCCGCTTGTGGCTTCAGAGTGATGAGGTCACCGAAGTAGATGAACATGTCTTTGTACTTGTGCATTGTGAGATAAACAAACCTCAGAGTTGACTCCATTTGTATTCATTTGTGCCGCAGAAAGGAAGCAAAAACACCGGCTAATAATGTCTTTTCTTTTTTTTCCAGTTGAATTTAAAATTTTCTAACCAGTCTCTCCAGAGTTTGTTTTATTTTTTTATGGTTTTGATGGTTGACACGGAAAATATAATGGGAGTAATATTATGTATTAGTCAAACTTAACATCGACAAAAGCAAGACTAAATCAAGGTTAATTCAGACAATAAGGAAAATCATAAACAACAAACTATTTAGCCATAATCTGGTGTGGTAGTGTTTTTTATGCACTTAATGTAGTTTGTATTCTGGACAGATCCTGTATCATGCATGTTGTTCCTTACTGCCTCCATGTTGTGTAATGACATTGTCTGTGAAGACTAATTTCCCCTTGGGAACAATAAAATATAAATAAGATAAAGCTTTATCCATCTTTAAATAAAGACTAAACAAAACTAGTGATATTATGCGATTGTATTGTGCAGCCTGTGTAGACGGTAGTTGTAGTAGAAATTGTAGTAATAGTAGTTGACACAGTAAAGATAGTAGTAGTTGTAGTAGTAGCAGCAGTAGAATAAATTAGAAGCAGTAGTAGTTTTGTAGCAATAGATGTTGTCATATGGTTAAATTGTCAAAAATAAATGTCCCTCACAGGTCCAGTTCCAGCAGCTGGAGGCTGAAACCAGATTCTGTTGTTGTTCAAATGACTTACACTGGTTAAATGTAAGGCCACATTTATCACATTTATGTACATAAAAATATACCGGTATATATATTCAAAATATGCATACATATGTGACGGGAAATCTAACTAAATTCCATGCAATTTCCTGTTTTCTGGTGCATTTTAAGATGCGATTAATTATTCTAACTAATTACCCGTTTGAATAGGCAACACAAAATAGACAGAGCTCACCAGAGCATGCGCCCCCCCCCCCATTGGTTGTGTCCCCAAACATTTGCTTGTATCATTTATGTTTGCGGGCCGGCCCTGGTCACTCAAATACATAAAGCCGTTTTGTAGTAGTTTATCCTGCAAAATAAATGTATATTAACAATGTATTATTTGGAGTAGTATCTGTTTGTGCATTGAGGGGAATAGTGAATATTAGCAGCACGTAACACATTGTTTTTTCTACTCGAGTAAACAGTCTTTCAAAGTGACAGAGCTCTTCCCACAGGCTGCTTATTAAGAATGTAAACACTACAGTAAATAGTGTAACATTAACAGACTGGCCATTTTAAACAGCGGCACGTATGGACTGCAGACCAACAAGTGTGGTTTACATGACGACTCTATATATAGTGTCTATTATTACGAACGGCATCGCGCTGCTTTCCCATTCGCCTATAGCCGCAGAAATGGCGGAGCGGCCAATTTACAGTTTATAACTCAAGCGTACATCAATAATACAAAAAAAAATAGATTACAGTAAATCCGTGGTTCAAGAGCTGCATACCTTTGAAATGTCAGAGGGGAAACCACCACAGATAACTCATTTCAGAACTCATTTACTGTGCACAATGCTAGCTGTAATACAAATATTCACTAGCCACTCTCCCCTCCAGGTATTTGCAGCCAAACACTATACATTTTCAGTCGAGAAGAGAAGAAGAGAGGAATGTATTTTTCTCTTGGTCTGGCAAGCGGCCAAACCAATTTAATTACATACCAAATGGGTCCAATCTCCACATAGTGCCCCGGCCGGCTTGTATTTCTCAAACTTCTCCGAGCTCCTTGACTTTGGCGGAGTAATTGAAATCTTCAACCGTTATCGTTTTATATGACCAATACGACAAACAAGGACGCATGCAGTATGTTTGGAAGATGCAAAGTCTTATTTTACTTAGTTTAGAGCGAACACGTTCCCAATTACAGTGGCATGATTGTAGAACAAAATAGATTAAAATCTACAAATGAGTAAAAGGGTAATCATGTTTTACATTTGTATTACATTTATCAGACGATTTGGTGTAGTATTAGTATTAGAAAGTAATAATAGTAGCGCTATTATTGTTTAGTCATCTAGTGGATTAATGATGGTGTTTTATTCCTTAGTTTTGAATCCAGAATACACACCACGGTCTGGTCCTGATTTGTGTGTCCCTGATTGGCTAATCCACCTGTCAATCACTATCTAAACCTGCGGAGAAGAAAATGCTGATCAAACTATATTATTGATCTGTATAAATATATAGAGAGATATTCTGCATTTTCCAGACAAACAACAAAAATCCTGTGAGCCGGTGGTCATGTGAGTGCAGTTTAGGTCAGATATTTGGTCAGATACATCATAGTTTTGAGATCCTTTCCAGCGCCACACCGGGGCCCATTTTAGTTGATGAAGAATTCATTTAGTCAACTACAGTCCTCAGTAGTAGTACGAAGTAGTTGTACGCTACTAGTCAAGTAATAACGGTAGTAACATACGTTTTATAGCTCAGGAAGGAGAAACTCACTTAAGACAGTCCCTAATATCGACATAGGAAAGTGTTTATTAAAGATGATAAATATTTGCAGCAAAACAGTAAGATTAGAGCAATAATATAAAATGAAAATAAGAAAAATAACTGTTTGTAACTTCAGATCTACATGTAAATGATTCATTTTCTCAGAAAAGCATTAAAAGCCCATTATTGTGAGAAAGAGCTACTCATTAACTGCACAACACCATGCGGGTCATAGCACTGCTTTTTTGGATTCCAATGCTTAGCCTTGAGTCTTGTCCAGCATCAACTGTTCTTCAAAAGCTGTTAGAATCCTTCATTATGTTTCCAAACGCAGACTTGAGGCATACGACAGTGAGTGGTGCCAAGAGAAATCGCTTTAGTCAAATTAAGTCTAGCATTTAAGGAAGTGGGAAAAAAATATATGTGTTTTGGGTTTTTAATGTATTCCACTTGCATGTCGACTTAAGTTAAAATCCTGTTAGTGCTTCCTTCATACAAAACACTTCGAAAATGCCAGCTCGCAAATCACGTGTTTATCTATTTAATGTTTTTTTACTGCACTTGGGTAATCTTGGACAGCTCCCAGAGTCCAGTTTGGCAGTGCAGATGATAAGTGTACACTACAAATCAGAAATAAGGCAAAAAAGCATTACATTTAGATGAAAAAAGTATTGCAATTAATGAATATAACCTACCATATTTGAGCATTATGACAATATCTACTTATCATAAGAAATAAAGGAGTGTTTTTTGCAATTTATTTTAAAAAGTTGTATTACATTCAGAGTTCACATTTTTAAAC